>NW_006263911.1:189356-191553 GCF_000469605.1 Apis dorsata
CGAATTTTATATAAAAATTAAATAGAAAAAAATATAGAAATAAAAAAAATAAAATTATATTATAGAATATAGAATATTTAGAATAATTATAGAAAAAAAAAATTGTTTATCAGTAGCAATTCGTAAAAAAATATTCATAGAAATGACTTGAATGTTACATATTATTATACAGTATACAGTTTCCAATAAAAAAAAAAAACAAGAATTTGCGAAGAATTCTTATTGAAAAAGCAAATAGCATGAAGAAGAAGATATTTAAAAGCCGTGGAACATCGTGAAAAAAAAGAAAAAAATATAATATATCAAACAAAAATATTGAATATTACTTTGATCAAAAAATGTTGGTAAAGAAAAAGGCATATTACAAAATATAAATTTTTTTTATCGATCGATAAATACTCATGCCAATGAGAAGAACGGATTTATAGAAAATGCAAATTTAATTTTTGAATATTCAGAAACATAAGCTGAAGATCATCATATCAACATTATAGTTATGGACAAGATTCCATACCATACAGTTTAAATTAATAGAATTTTCAATAAAATTTTTATTTCAAAAAATCAGTAATGATTGATTAGTTTAGATTTAGATTTAATTGATTAGTTAATTAAAATAATAATATTTTGCTGATAACATGAAGAAATATGAATTGATACAATTAATAGTTAATAAACAAATAAGTTTCAAGAAAAAATATGTATAAAATTCATGAAATTTTGAAATCGAATGATATTCAAATATTAAGTATGTAATTAAAATTTATAGAATTAGTTTGAAAATCAAGAAAAATAAAATTAAATAATATTGAGACATTAACTTTCACTGAATTAGAAAACAATATATAAAATAGAAAAACAATATAAAAAATATAGAAAACAATATAAAAAAGATTATGTGAAATAAATCATCAAAAATTTTATCAACAAATTAAAGATATTGAGAAAAAATTTTGGAAAAAAGATTGTTTGATATAAGAAATGCCTAAGTCAAATTTTGACAGTAGCTCTTCAAAGGATTCATAATATAAAAAAAAAATTACATAATTTCTTATTTAATATTAAAATCTTTAATATCTTTTTGTAATTATCATAATAAAAATAATTTTAAATTTAATTATTTTTAAAACAAAACAAATTAATTTTTCTAAAATAACGATAAATTGCATTTGAAGTTGTTTATTTTCATTAAGAGATAAAAAATTAATCAAATCAATAATGAATACCTTAAACATACACAAAAAAATAAAAAATTAAAAAAAAATAATTAGTGGTATTTTTTATTTTAATATTCTGTTTATGGAATGAATTTATGCCAATGTATTGAAATTATCATTATTGTGTTACTTTATTCCAATTATGAAGTTCATTTATTTTTTTCATTAGATAATTTAACATGTCTCGACTACGACTCGAATTACGAAAAATAGAGATATTAAATAGTAAAATAATAATCTATCTCATTCGCCATCTTTTCGTGGACGAATAGTATATTTCTTATATAGTCACGATTGCTACTTTCTATCAATCATTTTTTGTCAATAAAATAGATTATTTCTCTTTCGTTAATTCTCTTTCGTTAATATAATATAAATATATATGGAATCATTTAATCCATTTGCCATACTCCTTATATAAGATGTCTAATTCTGAATCATATTCAAAATCAAAGGATTCCAGTAACTCTCAAGAAAAGAACATTTAGTGATCACTAAAAGCTAATAGAATAATTAATTGTACACAACATAGTTTTCATCTAATGCAGTGAACTCATGGCTAGAGTCGAGTATTGAAGTGATTTTTTGAAATAGAATAATTAATAGGCATATCATGTGCAAAATCAATCATGTCCAAATATTAACAATTACATTATTTATCTTATAAATAATCAAATATATTGAATAAAATTTTTTATCATAAAAATAATTTAAATTATAAAAAAAAAATTTTTAATCGAATTTAAATGAACTTATTTCAAATTAATTAAAAATTATAATTTATATATATAATTAAAAATTATAATTATTTCAAAATTAAAGTATTAAATTTTAAGAGAAAACACTCTAAAATGAATCCAGGCAAATTGTTATACAATTTTTTTTCACGAAGTTCAAAAATCAATCAAAATTTAATGTTTTTTTAATTCCAATGTACAATGTATATTTTATGATTTTTGTTTTTTTTTTTTTTTTTTTTT
>NW_006263911.1:191847-196367 GCF_000469605.1 Apis dorsata
CAGAATTTTCGGAATTGGACACATTTCGCCAATAAATTTTTGATAAAATTAGTTATATCTTTATATTGGATGTGTTAATTATTTGCAAAATTAGAGACATAACATTTCCAAGATGATAATTCGAAAAAAAATCGTTGAGTAAAAAAAATGGACGATAACATGAATATTTTTTCAATAGATTTAAAAATTGATATAAAGGAAAATTTTATTTTATTTAAACTTTTTCTATGCTGTCAAGTATCACAAATATAATAGTTCAAAATCTGCAAAAAAGAATGAAATTTTTTAAAGAATCTTCATATAAAACTAAGAATCATAGAATAATGAAAAATTATAAATGAAAATTCAAAATGGATGAAATGATTTTTGCTGCACAAAAAATTTTATGTTCAAAAACAAAGACGCGCTGCTAATCTTGTCAGTAATGAGGCGTGTGTAGGAAAAAAAGAAATAAAAATTTTAGGAAAAGAAATTTTGGAAATTAATGCTAAAAATACTTCATTTTCTTACAAGCTTGATAAAAAAGCTTTAATAAAAGTATAATAAAGTATATCCTTTTTATCAAGTTTTATAAAAAGTTAAACTATCATACTATCATAGAGTCAATAAAAAAAAATTAATTTCAATGATAATATATTTAAAGAACAAAGTGAATTAAAATTTATTTGTAAATAGAATTGCAATAAAAGTGCAGGATACAGAGTATATAAACAAAAATTTTTACTAAAAATAAACGATTCTTAAATATATTTCTTAAATAAATTTCTTGTTTATAATTTCTTTTGTACTACTGAACTTGTAGTCAAATTCTTCAACATTCAGAATCAAAGTTCATTTTCTATTTTTAAAATTTATATTTTACAAAATCTTTTTAAAAAATTGAAATAAAGCTAAAATTCAAAACCAAAACTCTAAATCTTACAAAATTACAAATTGATAAAAAAAAACATTTTAATTGTGTAAAGTTATAAATTATTAATCTTGAATTTGACGAATGGTTTGCAATACTTAGTAAAAATTTATTAAATAAGATTTCTTAAAAAGTAAATTTAAACAAAAAAAATATAGAAATATTATTTAAAAAAAAATGAATTTAATTGTTAATAAATTAAAATCAGATTTCAATTCAAATAATAATCGAAAGTATGATTTTTTTTTAGAAAAAAAATCTGAAATTTCTAAAAATAATATAACAATTATAAAAAAGGAATTCTAGACGAAACTCTCGTGTGATTATTATTGTATATATATTGTAGAAAAATTTATACATTTTTATATTTATATCTATATTCATGTCAATAAGTCTACATAAATTATTTTCATTAAAAATAAAAAATTGTTACGAGATAAATAATAATAAATAATATAAATTACATGCGACAATTTTTTATGTATGCTATAAATAAAAATTTTTCTTTTCTTATATTTTTATATTTTTATTTCTACAAATCTTTCTATAATTTAAGATCAAGAAATTCTATTGATTATTGATACTATTGATACATTAATAAAATGCTTCATAAAAATTAGTATTTAGTTCAGTTGTTGACTTAGAGGATGCTCATGAGTCTCGTATTTACATTAATTTAAGAATGATCAACTTTCAAATATGAATGAATCAATCATCTCTAATAAAATAATCTCAATTATATAAAATAGACTTTTTTTGCTAGTTTTATAAATATTTAATTTACCAATCTGCAAAAAAACTCGATTTAATTCTTTTTTTCATAATTCTCATTCATCAACAGCGAAAACGAATAATCAATTTTTTCGACGCAATAAAATTCATACTTTAAACATTTATTATTTCTTAAAAGCTAAACTTTGCTATTTCTGGACGGATTTTAAGAAATCATGACGTAAATCTATGACATCGATGAAAATCGTAACGAAAATTTATAAATTTCATAAATGTTATTTGATTTTTCATAATTCTTATCGAATCAAATTCAAAAAACACATAAAATTATATATTAATTTTGATCTATTAACATTATATTATTTTTCACTAAAAATATTTTGCATTAATGTTATTTCAGATTCATTAATTTACAAATATCAAAAAAGACTTAATTCATTAAATTCAAAAATGAATGAATTATTAAAAAAAGATGTAAACAGAAAAAAAAGAAATTACTAACACTACTCAATCATTAGAGTCGACGAAATATCTTTCGAGTTCAAATAGTTATGCATATTTGAAATAAAAACCACAGTTTATTTTTAAATATTTATTGATTAATATATATTTTCCTTTTTATTATATTCAATAATTAAATGCAATATTAATTTTTTTATATATAATTAATTATTATTTTTATATTATTAATAATTTTTAATAAAATAAAAAATAGATTTGTTTTCTTTTTTAAATTTTATTCAGTTATCATATATATTTCAATCATTGGCTGAATTAATGTTTGAATTATTTTGATATCTATGTTATTTTAAAAATATTTTAAAAATAGAACATCGAATTTTTAGTGAAAAATAATTAAATAATTTTTCTACACGAATGTTCTACTTATCTGAATATATTACCTGAATATGTGTGTCGGTAATTTAGGAAAAGATAGTAGGATGATAAATATGAGATTTGATTATTTATAATGATTTTGATTTTAACCATCATCATCCTTCTGAATAAGATTTAATCGCAAATCATTATTTTTTAAAAATTTATACATTTTGTATTTTTCAACAAAATAAATAGCCATCTCGAATAATCTATTTTTTAATGTCTAAATAAAAATTAATATTTGGAAACATGATAAATTTTCTCTACGGCAAGAGTTCTAGACGTTCTCAGTTTTTCTGCATTAATAATATTATTAATTACATACGATGCATGATGATATTGAAAAATGTTCTGCACATATTAATAATAATATAATATGATATTGAATAAATACTAATAACTATTTTTACAAAATATTAATACTATTTGCAACATTTGTAACATTTATAATTAATAATTAATAATTAATTTATTTATAATTAATAAAATAAAATAATTTTTTTTATAAGTCATATATAGACTATTAATATGTTTGTGTGGTATCTTTGGAAAGTGTTAATTCATTTGGATAAGTCAAAATGTCGAAGAGAGTTAGCGTGACAGTGAGCTAGGACTATTTCACTCTATTTTCATCTCGCTTTATTTGTATAATGCAAATTTTTATTACTTATAATTTATTTTTAATAAAAAAGTTTCATATTTTGTTATGAATTTTTATATTTATTTCAAAATCGAATATTTTTCAGAAATATCTCTCAACGATAGTATCGCAAAGAAAAGTATGAAAAATCTCTTTTCTCACGCTTGAAACCACTCATGAGAATTCTTAGGTTATTATTGTTAAAATACATATTTGATCCTGATTATAAATTTTTAATGGACAATAATATTTAAAAATATATCCATCTACTAAAATTCGTAATACTATACTAGATCCAACTATACTATACTAGATCCAACAAAACGAATTAGAAAAATATAAACAAAACAGTTAGATAACTGTATGATGATAGAAAAAATCTTAGAAATTATAAATATCAATTTTATCTAATTTTTAAAAAAACTTATATTATAAATTATTAAAATACACAAATTTTAAATTTACTAAATGAAGGTGAATCAACTTTTTAAAAGATTAGGAAAAAATTGTCGAATTGAATAAGAAAGTCAAACTATTTGAATGAAACTCGAATTAATTTTCAAGAAGAATTCAGAAAAATTTTATCGAGCTGGATATTTTAATGGATCCATCAACTGGTTTAAAAAATTCTTTCATAAAAGAGAAGCATTTGATGATTAGTAGTTTTGTGAGAATTTTAGAGGCATTGTAGACTTTTAAATTAAAAAAAAACTATAAATTGATACGAAATGAATGCAATAAAATTCAAGGAGTGGAGTTTTCGAAAGTGATTGAAAAAAATTTCCAATTGTAGTTAGGAAAAAAGAGATATTCAGCAATGGTTATGAACAAAGAGGAAACAAAATATAACATTCGCAGATGATAGAAAGATCGAATTGCTGCATATCGTCAAACAGCAAAAAATAAATAATATTTAATAATTATAAAAGATAGCAAAAAGAAAAAATAAAACTGTATTAATACTTCCACGATTAAACTCAAAAGAATTGATATGGATTTAAATAAAAAATTACATGTTAAAATCAAGAATATCGTTTTTAATTTTTCAATATGAAAAATTTATTTGCAGTGAATAATAACAGTTATAATGAAAATTTAGGGAAAATATATATAATACACAAATTATTATATATTATTACAAATTTTGAAAACAAATTTTGATAATAAGATAATTAGGTAATTGCATCAACAATAAAACCATTTATAACATCATTTGTAAAAACATAAATTTAAATAATTTTAATAATATTTTCAATCAAACAATTTAGAAGTCAGAATAAAAAAATATTAATTGCATATCATTTTTTTGTATCATTTTTTTATTATTATTTTAGTGAATATTTTTTATTTAAAAAAAAA
>NW_006263911.1:196574-199350 GCF_000469605.1 Apis dorsata
TGTATCAATCATATTTATGTCTATTAATTCGTCTTGTTGAATGAATTTAATGATCTGTATTATATTATATCTATAAAATAATTAATATTATTTTTACATTAATTAATTCAAAAATAAAAATGATTCTTTTTGTATTCGAAAAAAATCAAGAGCTTCTGCGAAACTTTGTAGAAAATAATCTGCTTTGTAATCATATAAAGTACAAACAATATTCTAAATATTAAATCTAAATAAAAAAATCACAAAAATACTTTTAAATTTTGTTTTAATATATGAACATGTGTTACGTGTATGATAAAACATTGAAAGAACGTGAAAGTAAATATTTTCGATGGTTCTATACAATATAATGTATAAATCAAGATATGTATAGATATTCAATTTCTATTTGCTTAAGAATGAAGAAAATTGTTCATGTATCGAATATGTTAATTATTTGCTAACATTTCTAGAATAGTAAGCCGAAAAAAAAATCATTGGAAGAAAAATAGACAATAATATGAAAATCATTTTAAATAGATTTGGAAATTGATTTTAAGGAAGATTTTGTTTTCAAAGATCTATTATCAGCGGATCTTTAAATAAAACAAATATAGCATCGATATGATATCAAGTTCTGCAGAAAGACCAATGAAATTTTTTAAAGAATTTTCTTATAACAAGAAATATAGAACAACAAAAATTATAGATGAAAATTCAGTCCATGAAATGATTTTCGCATAAGAAATTCTATGATCAAGGACAAAAACGTTGCCAATCTAATCAATAATATTAAAAAAAAAAATAAAAATTTTAAAAAATAAATTTTGGAAATTGATGCTAAAAATATATATTTTATTTTTTTATAAGCTTAGCAAAAAAACTTTAGCATATAAAATTTAACAAACAAATTTAATAATTGTTTTTATCAAATTTTATGAAAAATTAAACATGCTATCATAGAAACAATGAAAAAAAATTCGCTTTACAAGTAATATTGGATCATTGAATAAATTGCTTATTAAATTTCAATGATAATATATTTAAAAGACAAAGTGAATTAAAATTCATTTATAAGAAAAAAAAGAAATGAGTGGTAAGTCAAAATCAGATTTTGATTGAATTATTAAAATTCATTTATAATTAAATATATATAAAATAAATAAATAATAAATAAATATATATAAAAATATAATTTTTATAATAAATTTTTATAATAAATTATTTTTAATAAATTAAAAAATCAATTTTTTAGGAATTATTTGCGACTGCTTAATTTACGACTTTCTTTTTTTTTCTGGTAAATATAGTACTGCCCTCTTGAGTTTAACTTTCCTACTTAATTCTAGAATACCTTCTTTACCGATCCTTATATTTTTTCGTTTTTGATTCATTTTTCTTTATTAATTCTAATTTCTTTATTCTTTTTATTTCCTTCTTAAAATTCTGTTGATATTTTCTTCTAATATTTCGATATTCTCGAATTTTATATTTATCAACTTTTCTATATATGTATATAATTAATATAATATAACCCAAATATATAATATAATATATTATAACATAATCTAACTATAGTTTGTATTTATATCTATTATTATTTTTATCTTAATAACAAACAAAAGTTAATTATTAATTATAAATTATTCAAAGAACGAAATTATGTTTTCCAAATTAATAAAATTCTTATGTAATAATGAAATAAAAATTATAATTTAAATTAAAGAAACTCAAAAAGCAAAACTTTATAAACATAAAAATAAATGCAAAATTAAACTATTTATTAAATCAATATACAAAAACTATTTTTTTTGATAATTACTTACAAAATATCTTATTTTCTATTTTATTATTCTATTTTTTTTTTTACATAAAGACTCAATTATACGACACAGCTTATAATAGCTAATTTTATGAATTTATGTGGATAAAATAAAAGAATTAATGTTTTAGAAATGGTTTAAAATCATTTATATTCTTAAAATACATATTATAAAATGATTAATTCTATACAAAATGCCTTTGTTTCTTAGGTAAATAATTATATTCATTTATTCAATAATAAATTTGTTATTGATGTATATATATATATATAGCAACATATTGATCGTATTCATTTTTTATTGATAACATACTCGGTCTACCATCTCATTCTATGAAAATTCAAAATGCTTATAATTTATTAACTTATCAGATTTATCAGATATATTATCGAATCATAAGAAGAGAACTTTTTTCATTATTTTGATCATTCCAAAAGAGATATTCTAGATTTTTATAATTTTGTATATTTTTTACAATCTTTTACAGATAAAATTAATAAAATTATAAATGCTAGAAAAAAATTGGATATAATACAGATCTTTAGTTTTACAAAAAAAAAAAGCTTTGTTACAAGGTATGATCAACATTAGAATTAATTGAAAAAGAACAAATTCAAAATTTAATACAAATAAAAATATCATTATGTTAGAAAAAATTTTTGCAAAATTTATAATAAAAAATATATAAATGAATTTATTTTATTTTATTTTATTTTAATTTCATTAAGTTTTAAATTATTAACAATGTTTTAGCTTCCAACAATATCTATATAATATAATAACATTAATTTAATATGATAAACAAATATATATTAATTTTTTTTTATTAGAAACCTTTTAAAATCCTGAAAATCTAAATAAAATTGAAGAAAATATTTTTTTTTTCTTAAAAATAGAAAATAAAAGTATAAAAGTTTAAAATATAATATTATTAAATAGAATAAAAAATATAAACATTATAATTATATTATATA
>NW_006263911.1:199672-203030 GCF_000469605.1 Apis dorsata
AGTATTAATTGTCTATATTACAATAATTTTGTACAAAAATTAAGTTTATTTTAGCAATTGAAAAAATCAATTCGATAAAGCTTGAAGTCTATTAAAACAATTGAGTTTCTCTACATTATCGAACAAATAAATATTTATGAGACATTGAATAAAATAATATTAAATTTGACAATGTTGAAAAGCGAACAATTTTCAAGCACAAATAAATATATAAATTATTTATATATATTAAAATGTATTAAAATATATTTTAATATAATTAAAAAATTACATTAAAAGAAACAAATATAAAATATCAAACTAACTGTCTTACAAAACAATATTATTATTTATATATGTCGAAAAATTCTAATTAATAATAATAATAATAATCAATCATCACTAACAATTTATTTTAATTTATTGCAACTATTCTAATTCTATGACATTAATATCTTATCATAGTTATTTATAATCACAATATGAGATAAAAGCAATATTTGATATCTATAGAATATTAGCATATCAAAATATGCAAAAAATCGCATTTAAATCTGCAATATGCAAAATCTATTTATTAAATTTAATGATAGTTTTTTAGACATTCTTATTTAAATAATTTTAAAATTAAAATATTAAATTAATTTTAAAATTAATATAAAGAAATATTATTAAAATAATTCTTGTATTTATTTTTTATATTTTAAATTATGATATGATTTACACTAAAAGTATATTTAATTATGTTAATTTCTTAGTTATTTTTATTATTAAAATTATATTCGAACGATTTAAAGAATAAAAATTGTTTAATAAATATTGATAAACATGAAAATTTTCGTTACTAATATTAAAGCAAATTCAACCTTTTTTTTAATATAAATTTTAATATGGAAGTTAGTATATCATTTTTTAATGACATTTAGTTATTAAATATCAAAATTTTTTTAAAGCATTTTTAAAAAATCAATCATTTTAATGAATATTATAAATCAAATTGAGAAAAAGACTCTAATTAATTTTTAATTTCTTTGTTTTTCATATTATGAATATTCTTTATATGTGTTATATGAATATTGTTTATATTATGAATATTGTTTATATTTGAATAATTTCAAGAGAAAAACATCCTTTTTTCTGTGAAATCATTTTTTTTTTTCTTAATTTTTCCAAAATCATTGATATTCTTTATTAATGAAATATGAATTTTTTTTTATCTTTTAGATAAAGAAAATATATTTGAATATATCAGTAATAGAATAAAATTGTTAAGATGCAATTGTATGTAAATGTGAATACTTGTGTTACAAAATAATATAATATAACACAAAATAATATAATACAAAATAATAGGCAATGTATAATACAATATTTTAATGCAACATTATAGTAGTTTACAATGCTATTTAATTTATCTCTCTAAAATTGCCTTTGTGTTTTTCATAAATTCTTTTTTTTTTCACTCATCATCCATGTTTATATGAGATATCTTATATAATATCATGTTTATTATTTCTCTATTTATTTAAACTGCAACAAATTTTAAATGAATTGTTTCAATGTCTTTATAGGATGTTCCAAAAATGAAATACCCATTAACTGATGATTCCTGAAATAATTTCAAGAATTTTGCAAAAAATTTTCATTACAACTTTTTTCGTTTTTTGATAATGAATTATTAAGAAAGCCATTGTGATTAGTCGAGCATAGTGTTAGATATATACTGCTGACTGAACTTGAAAAAAATAAACGAGTTAAAACAATATGTGTTGAAGAAAATACATAGAATATTTTAATATAAACATTTTTTCATTATGAACAATAAAACTAGTTAACTGCTATTTGAACATTGATTGAATAAATTGAATTTATTCATCGTTCAAAATGAATAACGCAAAATTTATGGTGAAAAAACGAATATAAAACTTTTTAATAAATGAAAGATAAATATGAGCCAATTCGAATATAATGATAAATTAAAATCTATGATAAATTAAAAAATAGTTTACTAATTAAATAGATTAAAGTCATTAATTCACCAAAAATTCAACTCGAGTTTTGAAATGTACCATTCATCAAATGTCCATCAACTAATCTTCTTTTCATTATTCTTCCTTAACATTGATAGACGAACTAATTTCTAATAGATCTTAATAGAATAACACTAAGCAGATAGATGCAAAAATATAATCAAAAAACACGTACAATGTATTGTCAAATCAACGTATCTATCGTTCATTTCATTGCACAGTCATTTGATTATTTGATGAATAATAAATAATTTTAAAAATTCATCAAATTTTTTTTACGTCAAACAAGATATCCATTTTTTACAATAGACACAAGTTGTAGCATTCTTATTATATGTTTATTCGATGTTTATCACTGTATCATCATCAACCAATCATTTTTTAATCATTTCTCTAATTCAGAAGATTCGATATAAAAATAAATAAATATTACAATTATTATTATGACGATTATTATTATGATCTGATCAATAATTTTATATGAACTATCGATATGAATTCAATCTTTAAACAGAGGTAACAATATAATTAAACAAATTAAAATTGCAAACAAAAAAGCAATATTAAATTTCAAAATTTCAAAAATTTGTATTGATCTTAAAAATTGATATAATAATTTTAATATATTCATTAATAGAAGATATTTGATGACACAAATCGTTCCATAAGAAGAACGATTGTGCGTGAGGTTTCACATTAACAGCAAGTAAAACTTCATAAAATACATTAATATTTTTTCGTAAATTATAGTGTTATTATAGAAATTTCGTAGATATTCAATATTATAAAAATCATAAAATCTTATTAATCTTTATAAATATATTTTTATAAATATGAATAAATATTATTATATAAGCAAATAAGCTTTTCAAAACTTTTAAATGCATTATTATTAACGATTTGTTCAATAAAGATTATTCAAAAAATTTTTAAATTAATTTAAAAATTAATGAAAATAATTTATTAGTAATATAAAGAATTTATTATAAATTACTAATATTTGAAACATGACAAAAAATTAATGATCATCCATCGTATGGTATCTTTCGAAGAATCAGAACAATGTAATGTAATTTTAATGAATTTTGTATCCCATTGTTATCCCATTATTGTTTCATTGCGTTTTTTAATGCAAATTTTACAAGCTCTTGATATTTTTTACTTTAATATTGAATAAATATATTTAGGAAAATGATTTTGTATTTGCAGTTTTAATAATATCTCTATTCGATTCATTTTCAATAATAATTTTGCTATATCTTTTCTATATTCAGCGTAACTCTTTCTTTGTTTACTTATTATTTTTTGAAGAATATATATATATATATATATATATATATATATATATT
>NW_006263911.1:203136-206491 GCF_000469605.1 Apis dorsata
TTGGATAGTTGTCATATGGAATGTATCATAAAAAAAAATTGTTCGATATTCTTTTAGCGTAATTCTTTCTTTGTTTACTTATTATTTTGTGAAGAATATATATATATATATATTGGATAGTTGTCATATCGAATGTATTATAAAAAAAAATTGTTCGATATTCTTTTATATATTTTCTTATTATAAGAAAATAAGCTAACAATAATCACATTTTAGATAAAGATGCATGATTATTCTTAGCATATTCTTATTAATCAGCACATTATTTAGTTTTTCTTAATTTGTTGTATATATCAAATCATTTTTATTTGTATTTTTATTAAGTTATGTAATTCTAAATTTTTTATAGATTGTCACTCGCCATTGTAAATCTATTCAAACAATTTATATTCAATTTGAATATATTTTTAGAATAATAAAAATTCATTGATTAACATTGATTTACAAAATATAATTTTGTCAATTTTAGAAGATATAACAATGAAATTTATAGAATAATATCTATAAAAAAGAATATGAAATTTGATTAAGTATTTTACTCAAAAAGAATCTGAGGCTTTTGCATCAATAATAAATATATAATTGAGGATTGACTTTCTATTGGACATTGTTATGAAGAATTATTTTAAATCATCACATTTAAGATTTAAATAAATTCAAGATATCTGTGATATAAAATTTTTAATATTATTTATGAAGCAAACTTATACCGAAATCTTTTTATTAACATCTATAATTGCCTACTTGATAAATTATTTTTCAGATTCAATATCCGTAAATAAATCTTTCTCGAGATATATACAGTAAATAGATATAGACATGATGTTCAAACAATATTAATTATAGAATCATAGAGATCTGTAATAATATATCATCCTATTCCATAATGAGACAAATAAAATCTTTGTTGAAGCAAACTTTACAACACGATCATGATAAATGGCTATTTCTGAATGATACCATTAAAATATTAATTATCTGTCGATGTCCTTCACCTAATTTGTATCTTCTTTAATGCTTGATAGTTAAAGATGTTTTATTCAATATTTCCAAAGAATCATTCAATAATAACTTGTAATGAAACCAGATGTTAGGTTTTGAAGTTGAAAGAAACGCATGAATAGAGATATCGTGTTATGTCGTTTAATCTAAAGAAGGCGTAATAGTACTGCAATATTTAAAACGCTATTGGAAATTTTTTAGAAATAACCAATCTAAGGACTATGTGTTAATTCAACAGATAATAAAACATAATTAATAATTTCAAAATTTTAACTTTAATTCATTATATGAATTAAAAAATACTATAATGGAACATTCAATTATATAAAGTTTAATAAGACCAACAGAAAAAGATTTCTATTTAATTTATGGAATAATGGCAAGAAATCTCTTTCAAAAATTAAATAAAACTTTGAGAAGAGTTGAAAAATTTCTTTTATATATATATATATATATATATATATATATAAATTATATCAATCATTATATATTATAATTATTATATATATTACATTATAATTATATCAACCATTTGGAACGTGATTTTTTTCCTATTTTTTTCTCCTTTTTGTTTTTTTTTTCTCTCGTGAAAAATGACTTCTATTAGTGATAATATGAAATTTCAATACTTTTGATTTAAGTATTCTTCTTCAAAACATGGAAACAAAAGGCTAATTTTAATACTAGCAATTACATTATTTTAAGTATTGATAGCTGGTTATGAAATATAATTAACCATTTAAAATATTAATATTTGTACAATCTTTTATATTATTTGATTAATTTTAATTAGATTAATTAGTATTATTATTTTTTATTGAATATTGTTTTTTAAGAAAATTTAAATTTTTATTTGGCTTTTTTTATTTATTTGCTTTTTTATAATTTTTAAAAGCAAATTTAGTATAATTAAGGGAAAAAAATTTTTTTTACATTCCATTGAAATTTTTAACAAAATTTTTAATTTTAAAGAAAAATAGATATATCTCCATAATGAAAATATACCACTTCTACAATAGAATCAAAGTATTGAAAAAAACAAATAGTCACTGAAAATATAGATATCACTCAGATTTTCTTATTTACATTAATTTTTAAAATTGTAACTATTAGATATAGATTAGATATAGATTATTTTTGCAATTTGTATAGTTCAACTATATTTGTATAGTTTCATTATACAATTTGTGTTTTACAATTTGAATAATTTGTAGATTTATTTTGCAATTTGATTGTACAATTTTGTTTTATATTTCATAAATTAATAGGATATTGTAAAGTGCTATGAAGCTAATACTTGAAATTTTTCAAGTTACATTTGATTATTTAAAAAAAAATTTATAGAATGTATTAAATTTTTCGATTAACTTTAAACATTAATGTAATCATGTTTAATCATCTCTGCGAATATGTATAAAAAGAACTGTAATGAAGAAAACTAATGAAGAATTGTAATGAAAAAAACTACGTAAAGTTTACAATATTTTATTTTTCAATAAGAAATAAGTCGAAAATAAATCATTTATATGAACATTCGACAATATATAGATGTAGTAATAGATGACTATTTATAATGATAATGACATTTGTTGTAAAATAGAAATGTTAAGCTTTAATAAAATATATCAATCATGCAAATAACTAATACGAAAACTATCTTTGAAGAAATTGTTAATATCAATTTCGTAACAATTTCTAACATATATTTTCTTCTAAGAGTTCTTCGATAATTAATTGTGCCATAAATCTTGGATTCCCATAATGTAAAACTATATATAATATCAATTGATTATAGATTCGATGGATCTTGTATGGACTCTTATATCAATATTGCTTCTTTATTTATACATTTCTTTTACAATTAACTTAATTTTTACATCGAATTTTATTTTTTTGCTAAACGATGTAATATTCGTTCGAAGAGCAGAGAAAAATTCCAAAAATTTTTTTCATTTATTTAATTAATATTTCCGATATCAATGACAGCAAATGTTATTACTTTCAATGAATATTGAACGATGCTAATTTGCTAAAATATAAACGAAACGATGAATAAAACGAATGAAATAATCGATCATCGTATTTTCTTTTCTATCTTTCGAAAATTCTATCCTTTCGAAGATGTTATTTCATGATATTAGACTTGATAATGTTTAAGGCTTCCGGGCGAGAATCGTGTCCAAAAGAAAGATATTGATGTATTCTGTCTTTGAGAAAGACAATCTTATGTATAAATTACATAGAATACATAGAATTCGAGGAGAGAGGGGGGAAGGGATGAGGAGATTAAATAGATAGATAGATAGATAGATAGATAGATAGATAGATAGATAGATAAATAGATAGATAGATA
>NW_006263911.1:206653-217591 GCF_000469605.1 Apis dorsata
TATATCACGAGAAATCATAAATTAATTTATTTTTGCTGCTTTGAGAAAGGAAGAATTTCATTCAAAAACTTTTTCGTTTGATTAATATTTTTGATCAATCAATAACAAATGTTATGCATTTTCTCTGTCACGGTTCATAATGTTTCACATAGTGACTTAGTATCACAGTATAACCAAGAGGAACATATTATTTCTCTGAAAATATGTACGAGAAAAGGATAGACTTTTGTCAGAATCAATTATATATATATTTTCCAGAGAAGTAAATGTTCTTTTATGGAATGTCTAATGTTTATCGATCGCATGCTTAGTAACGCTAGAAGCATTGTTTGAAACGATGATACTGCCTCTAATTAATGATCTAATTAATGATCATTTAATGACTCTTGAAAAAATCTTGAATATATGAATATAATTATTTAAAGCTGTTATTTAAAATATTTTATATGCGATATTTCTTTTAAAAAAAAATATATCTTATTTAGGAGATTTCAGATTTATTGATGGAACGAAAATATCGAAATATTAAAGAAAAAAATATTCGAAACAAGAAGAATAGTTAGAATATAATTGAAACATTTGTTTGAAACCTCTACTAAAAATGATGTATAAAAAAGAAAAAGAATCTGAAACAGGTTCAGAAATGGTAAAAATTCCTGCAAACGCTGGATAAAGATTTTATGGCTCTATTTAATCGGATTTTTAAATTTAAGATAATATCCAAGGAGTGGAAAATTGTTATCACTTTAATAACTGGGATAAATAAGAAAAACTTTTAACTTCCTATAGACATTAAATAACATTAGTAAAACTTATAATTTTATGGCAAAAGAAATATTGGAAGAAAAAACAGAAATCATTTTAATTTCGAAAGAAACAAATATATAAGTTACTATATAAAACATTAAAAACGCATTTATTTCATTATATTCGAAAATAATACTAAAAATTTTAATTTCACGCAGGATCTCTAAAGAATTATACTATTAACTATATTCTCTAACAGATAAATTGTCGAAAGAATAAAAATAAAAAAATTAAGATTCTTATAACGAAAAACACAACGCATATAAAACTGATAAATCAAATATTTGGAATGGTAAACGAATACATGAATGATTAATCCAAGAGTTGTTCACAAAAGTTAACTGGAACAAGAAATTAAAATTTCCTTCACTTGAATTTTTATATGATTTAAATACTAATTGTTTTTTTTTAACAGCTTTAAATATAGGATAATTTGCAAAATACTTTATTGGAATTGTAATTGGAAATTGGATATCTCATATTCTTTTCTTTATATCCTGTTTTGCAGAATTATAATATTTTGAATTAGCTCAAGATAAGAATATTGATTAGATTAATATAATATTGATATACTAGTTAAAAATAAAAAAAATTAGAGAATTTTTTTCAAAGATTCCTACAGAGCTGAAGAATAATTAGGATGATTTTACGTATATTCCATTTGATGTTTTGTCTACATTGTCTCGTATATAAATATTATTACATATTACATATACAATTATTATATATATTTATATATATTTATATAAATATATTTTATATTTATATATATTTTTTATCTTTTCTAATTTTTTCATTATATTTATATTTATTTAAATATCTTTAATATTATTATATTTTTATTATTTTTTATATTTTATATTTTACTTATTTTTTAGCTTTATACTTGGATAATACTTTCATTTCTTTAAATTATTGAAATATTTATTACAATAAATTGATTACACAAGTTCTGTACATAAATTTTTTATTGAATAGACGGATCGATCACGTTACATTATTCATGCTTATTCGCTTTTCCCTATACGAAATAGAAAATATACTCGTTTTGCGTGTTTCGTAACTGTGGAGATTGATTTTTGACGAGTATTAATACCCGATCAATATCTTTTTGAGAGATCTCACATTATCTATTGGTACGTAATCCTATATTTTTCTTATTTCGCGAAAAAAAAAGGTTAATTCCCTGGCTCATAAATCTTTAAAGCTTTAAAGTTTCGATCGTCACGGATACGGGTTATGGCTTCAAAAAGATTGTCCAGGTGGAGGAAACAATGAAGAATTTCGGTCTCCTTCTGGACAATTGTTGGTGCTTCAAACGTCGCACCTTTCGCTTGGAGAAGACTGCACTTTAGCGTCTATTGCCAATCTGGGGAGGAGTTACGCCGCCTATATGATTCATGTGCAGGATTGCGACAAGTGAATTGCCATTAGAGTACGATTTCCTATATAGCGACGTATCCTCCCATTTTATTTGTCTGCGGAGATTTGTCTATAATACCAGGGAGTGGTGAAATGGTCACGCAGGAGGTAAGGATGCGAGGATGAATGGGTGGATCACGGACAAATGATAACCTTTCGTATAACGCAGGTGTTTACTTTGAATCGTAGTTGTATCCTCATTGGAAGGAAACACAAGGAGATCTGCCACCACTGCGCAACATACGTTGGAGGAGTAAAGAACATCGTGTTCTGGGGGGTGTGATTGGGTGAGGATCTTTTTTTTTGCCGATGATTGCATGTGGAATGCTGACGAGGAGGAGACAGTGAAGCACGAACGTGAATGTCACGGGAATGGAATTGCGACTTCTTTACGCCCCAATGGAGTGTAAGAACCTAAACTTCCTTCTAAGGTATTGAAAGTATCCAAGAATTAGAGATTCTGCCAGGTGACATTTATTTACATCCTTCCCTATCTTCTTGCTTTTTATTGGCATATCTGATTGGCACGCGGTACCAGATGTGCCTTCATGTAACGACCGTCCAGGTGAGGAGCGCGTGTTTCGTTTTTGTTCTGCACTCTCTGTCAGTCAGGAGTTTCAACCACCAATTTCGTGGACTTACAAAGTTCTTGTTGCAATGCTTGTGATCGTATTGCTATTGGATATGATAGATTAAATGCTAGAGCATTCTCTTTGAGTCTTTCAGAGATGCATGAGGATTGTTGGATATATTTTTTCCGGTTTCTTTTTGTTAGAAGATCGCCATAGGGATTTTAGTCGATAAAGATCCGACACTATCTCGTCCAATCTTTTGCAGGATGTTCTATGAAAATTTCTCCCACGTCAAAAAAAGAAAAGTTTTTAATTCTCTATGAGTTGTTAATTACAGTATTATTTAATGAATCCAAAAGAACAAAAAGAACATCTCTAATTCTCCTCTCTTCTCTCCATAGTGCATTCAGTTCTACCTAAATGGATCATTAATATAATAATATAATAAATTATTGATGTAACAAATAATATTATATTAATCGTAAAATGAATACATCTGATCTCATTTCTTTTAATTCAACCAACAATGAGGGATATAGAAGGAAGCGAGGAAGCGATCGTAAAAATTCAAGCAATAAGATATCATAGCATAAATTTTAATGAAGAAATGAGAATCGTTCTGCTAAAATTGTGTTATAATCGCGTTGAGCATGCACAGTAAAACAAAGATCTCAATTTTCTCTGTGTCGCTTATTGCAAATAACAATGGAGAAAAATCTGATCGATCGTAGATCACTTGATCGAAAATCTAAAAAGCCAAAGATCTCTTACAACGGAGAAATGTGTAATTCTAACGCAAATCAAGCAAGCAAGTTATTGGAAATTAAATTATTAAAACTTTGATGAATATCATACGGGCCACGATCTTCGATAAAAAGCCAAAAACTATCTCAAAGCGAAACAGAAAGAAGAAATAGCGGTTGTCCAAAATAAATGACAAAAAAAAGGCACAATTGTATATTTGTTTGAAAAGAACCGTTATTAAGATAATGATTTTAAAAATCTTCGATCCGAAGAATTAAATAAAATCTTCGATGGCACGAATGTGAAAATCACAAACAAATCAAAAAGATAGCAGAAATGTACGTGCTGGGACTGGACAACTCTGTTTCAGCGAGTAACCTTGGCGGATGCGCAAAGAAGAAATCAAAAGCAGAGAGATTCAATGATCCAAAAGATCACTCATTAATAAATAGAGTAGATCTTATTTTAATAATGGGAAAAAAATTCAAATCGATTTCATAAAGAGGAAAAAAGAAAAGGAACAATTTGTAAAAGAAAAAGAATCTCTCTTCTGAAATTAAAAAATCCATTCAATCTATAAAAAATACAACTTTGCATAGAGAGTGCAGGAAATTTACAAAGCATGACGAGATTTCTAGATTGCTTGGAAAAGATAGAAGTTAAATGTTATAGTACCCCAGAGATGAAGAGAAAAGTCAATTAATCACATTCTTAGGCGATTATCGTCAACGAAGTCAACTTTTTATATTAAAACTTATAAGAAGTTGGTGAATAAGAATAAGAGATAAGAGAAAAGAAGGAAGTTTTATTGAAACATGTGATAATTTAATAAAAATGAAAAATAATCAATAATCATTACTATCAATACCAATCATAAGATTGGTGTTAACTTTACATATTCAGCAAATGAAGATTTTTAAGAAAAGATTATACTGAAAAGTAATTCATAAAAAATAAAAAATCGTAACTTTTTTTAAGTTAAATCATAATTTTAAATTATAATTTAAATGGACTATATAAATTATATAATACTATATAAATTACTATATACTATAAATTACTATAATGGACTATATAAATTAGAATCATTCACACATTTCTTTAATTATTAATAATAATCAGGATATAATTTTATATTCAGATAATTTTACATGTCTCATCTTGTATATTATGAATGATTATATTTTTATTTGTCAAATATGAATGTGATTTTGAAATCAATAAAAAATTTAACTAAAATAAAACTATATCTTTTACTGTTTCAGAAAATATTTCAATGCTTTTTTTTGTAACAAGATATTTTTTATTATATTTTGAGATCAACGAAGTAATTTTTAAATGTATAGAATCTATTATAAAACTGGGACTTTGATAATATAATTTTATTTATAATTACTTTGCAAGATTATTAATAAGACTACACGTTGATTATATTATAAATTTTAAAATTAATAATAAAACAAATTAAAGCAATATTATTCTAAACTTTAACAAAATCCATTAATATTTAGAATGAATCGTATTGATATTATTTATTGAATGCTCTATTTATGAAAAAAAAATCATTCTTTCCATTATTCTTTAATATAAAAATGATGAAATATTTTTCAAAAAAATATTATTTATTGATAAATTAATTATAAATTAATTATAAATGACTAATTATAAATGATCAAGCGAATCTCAGGAATATATACTATTGAGTTGAAAAACCACGATGGTTTAGACAAATTGATAAGCAGAAATAAATTATAAATATATTGATAAATATATGATAAATTATAAATATTTGATATGGAATAATAAATAATAGGATAATTGAACCTTACTTTATTAACAATACGCAAATTGGACAAAAATACGTTTAATTTTTTGAAAACATTTGTTAGAAAGATATATCAATAAGTTGAATCTCTCTGTTCTAGTAATCAACATGAATATCTATTAAATTATTTACATAATATAATACAGATACTCAACAAAAAATTTTCGTTGAGTTGGACTCATATCATTATCAGTTTGTTGATACAATCTTATATCTCTTGGTTTTTTCCTAAAATTAAAAGTTTATAAAGAACAGCCACTTATGAACAACACTAGAAAATATTAAGATAAAGAATAAAAATTAAGATAAAATATAAAGAATAATTACTACTTATGCCGATATCTGAATCTATTGAAAAGCTATTGAAAATTATATAAAATTATAAAATTTGTTGTCTCAAAAATTGCAGATATATAAGGATATATTTATAGAAGTGATGAATGTGCTCAATCTGCTGATTGTGCTCAATGTGCTTACAATCTTAAGTTTAAATTAAAATTTTGAAATTCAAACTCTTATATATAAATGAATGTATAATATCAATTTATATTCACTTATATATATACAAGAAAAAAAATCCTATATATGTACACAAAATTCAGAGATAATATGGGAAAAAATACACGAATAATTTTTCAAAATATGAAAAGAATTCAGTCGTATATATATATATATATTAAAGGACAGTTATTTAAAAACTAATCTATAATTATTAT
This sequence comes from Apis dorsata, assembly GCF_000469605.1. Classification (NCBI taxonomy): domain Eukaryota; kingdom Metazoa; phylum Arthropoda; class Insecta; order Hymenoptera; family Apidae; genus Apis; species Apis dorsata. The sequence continues at coordinate 212,740 of NW_006263911.1, forward strand.
ATATTTATATAAATTATAATATATATAAATTATTATATATTTATGTCATTTCCAACTCAATAGAAAATATTCCCTTATTTTTGAAATCAATTGTCAATTTATTATATATATATATTATTATATATATAGACTTGTCTTTGTTTGATAAAATAATTTTTCTTAAAAAGAATAACTATATATATATTCAATTCGAAAAATATTGAAAAATTATAAAATATGCTGATTAGTATGTAAAATAATAAATTCCAAACTATCTTATTTTATTAACTATAGCATTATCAAACTATGATAATCTTTAATTACATTTTTATTTTTAAACTTAAAAGCGACAATTCTAATATTGTCATGCAAAATATATTCGATTTAGAATACAACACAAATATTTCCACCATTAAATAATTAAAGCATTTGTAAAAATAAGTTTGAAGCAAACATAAAATTTAAAAATGATTTGAATAAAACCATCTATGTCACAATAAAATTTTTTTACCAAAAGGTGGAACATTAACTAATGATATTTGATAAAACTTGTGAAAAGAAAACATCATCGATATAGCAAATCCATTTAACATGAAATATAAAAATAATGAAAATTCTTTTACGAGATCCTACTGGAATAAAAACACATTTTTGGGATTAAATGATGTATTTAATTTGTTAAATGTGACTGTAAAAAATATAATGCTTAGATACCAACATGTACAGAAATCGAATGAAATTAAATTCCAAGAAGCAAAATACAGTTTATCATCGAAAAATAAAATGGATGATTGAAATATACACGATACAAATATTATAGATCATGTCTATTACATCACACGATAAACTCTTAAAAATTAAATCACTATGTGTTTTACAATATTTCTTATATAATATTTTTGAAAAAAGAATAGAATCAAATTTAGAGCTTACAAAGTTATTTATATGAAAATGAGTTCAAATAATATGCTACAGTAATAAAATAGAAACCCAAAAATTTAAATTTATGAATAAGTTTATGAATAATTCAAAAACTAAAGGCGTATAAGTATAAAGAAAAAAGTTAGTCAAAATCAAGTTTTACAATATTTATAAAATGATTATGCTTACAATACAAATTAATAGGTTAGCTTTAAAGTTAAAACGCAGTTTAAAACGAGACGATCGTATTGTAGATAGGAAATCTTTTAAATTTTAGATCTATAAAACGAAGATAATTGTAATAATAATATCTATATAAGCAGCATTCAATGTATTAGTTACGTCTATAGAAGCAGAATTCAATTATTATACTGAAAATTTTACATTTCTATCTCGAAAAATAATAAAAAGTTAAAATTTAGATTTAGAATCCTCTTCCTTCAAATCCTTCAATTTCACGTTAAGAGAAGTCATATTTTTAAAATCTAAATTTTATCTACATCACATATTTCGTGATGTCAAAAACTTTGCAAAATAATCCAAACTTTTTCGAATGAATGTTTAATAATAAATCAATTTTTATAAAGCAAGGATTCATAATTAAATAAAGATAAAATTACAGTATATTAGTCTCTTAAAAATCTTCGATGTTTACAAATGTCGATCTTCATTAATTTTAAAAGATAAAATTAAAAAAGGTTTTCATTGATGATATGTTAAATGGCGAAAAATATAAGAAATTTCTTGATCAACAAATTTTTAATTATTGATGTTTCATATCAACAAAGAATGTTAATATGATATTAATATAAGAGATAAATATAGTGTTTCAAATAGATAGTAAAAATGAAGCAATATGCGATATGAAGCAATTAAATATTTTTTCTCGATATTTTTAAAATACTTGGAAAAAAGACATTAATTTAAATTAATATGGACAAAACGAAATTAAACATGAAAAATCTATTTTAAGATTTTTTCTACAATTAAGATGAATAAGAAGATAAAAATATATAAATATATAAATTTAAAAAAATTTACTTCTGATGAAAACTTATAATAATTTACTAAAAATTTATAAAGCACAACAATCATTTTTAAAGATTGGCCTGAAAATTTGTTTAAGTGTTCATTCAAAGAAAAACAATTAAAAAAAAGTTTTTCTTGTAAACAAAATTGTAATATTTTTAGCGATATATATATTATATAAAAATTTTTATCTTTTATATCTTCCTGCAAACACAATCTCCATACCGTAATCTATGAAGTAAAAAATAATAGAGAATTTAAATTGAATTTTTAATATTATTATGAAATTATGAATTAACAAAAAAAAATTTTATATAATATAATATAATATAAACGATTATATCGATTTTCTGAATATATATTGGCATAAGACATAATTGAAGAAAATATTAATAAGCATTTTGGAAATTAATTCAAGAAGCGCAATAAAATGTAAAGAAATAAAAATGCATGTTTCAAAAGTCTCTTTTATTGCACAAATGTTCCAAGTTAGAGAAAAAAGTTAAAAATTAGATAATTATGTATAAAAAATGAAAAAGGGAAAAAGAAACAAACAAATAATAAATTGAAAAAAGAAAGAAAAAAAATCTAATTCTTTTGCTGTTTCTAATTCTGTTTTTTGCCAAATCGAAAAAGAAAATGTCTCTAGACCTTGTCGTTGCATGGTCAAAGCAATTTTTCGATCCAGAAAAAGCTTTAAAAGTGTGTGTGTGTATGTATATAAATATGTGTCTTTTTAGAGGTGAAAATAAAGAAAAATAAAGATTTATAAATTAATTGATTTGATAAAATAAATAATTTATTTATTTTTATGAAAAACGATTATATATATATCATCTGGTAATATTAGTATTTTTCTTCAATAAATAAATTCATATATCATATATTTGTTATTATTTATTATTTAATTTATTATAATTGATTATATAACAAATTATGTTAAGATAATATTGTTAACAAAATGCTAAGTGTGCTAAATTATTAATTTATAATAATATATATTGATATATTGTGATATATTGTAAATTCATCGTAAATTCATAAAGAACATAAATAGCAATAATAAAATATAAAAATTGCGTAAACTTGTACATAAAATAATTATTTAAAAATGTTTAAATTTGAAATGATTATATGGATATCTTCATATATTTACTTTAATCAGCAAAAAACTAATTTACATCATGTTTGATTTCATCTCAACAAGCCGCGAGAAAATAAAGTTATGCAATTAAAATTCAATTTTTCAACTTCGACTTTTCAATGAAATTTTTTTCTACATGATTTGACAACAATCCAAAGATTTGCAAACCTTTCAAATGATATAACAACATGAAAACAAAATTAGTAAAAATTGTATATTATGTCAATATCAAAATAAAGATTTGTATTACATTATATAAGTAAATATATTTTACATATTTAATATTACTATTACATATTTTTCAATCCGTGTACAAATAATTGAACATGTTAATAACACGTTAAACTCAAATAAATTTAAATAAAAATGATTAAGATATCTTTTATTATGATAGCTTATACAAATTTGTTACTAGAAAAATTTGTTAATAAAGTTTGTAAATTTCAATATATACAGTATATATATAGAGTATAGTTTCTTGCAATTTTATATAAAGTTTTATATAAAATTTAAATTATTTAGACATTTTGAATGTATATTGTCACATTATTATAACTACTTGAATGCCAACAGAAGAAGAAAATTGTCAGATTCATTGTAATGTATAAGTACTTTTCTTATAATTGTTGTAAATATTTTATATAATAATATCAGAAAAGTTTCCAGATATGTTCCAATTCTTTATTGCAAACGATATCATTGGCTCAAAAGATCAACAATTTTTGTATTTTATTTACTCTTATTTAGGCCAGTATCATTTCAAAAAATCTCTTCTGTGTGTAACAAAATGGAAATAATTTAAACGAAGAAAAAATAATCATTTTCTTCTTTATTTTCAATAAAATGGAAAAAATTGAAATGAAAATGAGAAAAAAATCAATTGAAGAGAAGATCCGTATATATTGCAATAATTTATTTAAGAAATGGAAATGTTCTTACATTAAAAATATTTAATAAAAGAATTCATTGAAGCAAAATTTTAAATATTAAATTTAAACTAATTACTAATATTAAATATTAATCGAACATTATGGCAAAATTCTAAATATAATAGAAATATTCCTATACATATATGAATTTAAGATGATTTTCAAACAAAAGTATTTAAATGAAAAACAAAATATAGTCTTTTTAATTCTTTATAAATATGATCAGATTCTTTGAGTTTGTACTTTAAATCACATAGAATATTTGAAAAATTTGAAAATAAAATGACAAAAAATAAAGCTTCTTTGCCCGAAAGAAAAGATTTTGGAATAATTATTTTGAGAAAATTTTAATTTGTAAACAAATCTAAAATAAGAGATAAGAGATAAGATAAATAATGGTTTATTTCAACAAATGAGATTATAACGGATAAATATTTATTTAAAAATTTAAAAATAATTTTTCCTCTCAATATGAAAGGAAAAATTTTTTTTCTTTAATTTGAAAAATTAAAGAAAAGATTTGAAAAATTTTGCTTCAATACGATTCGTTTATTTTGAAAAAAAGAAAATTTACTTTATATTGTGAACAATACGTATGATTTTAATGTTGCAATAGCATATCTCCTAATTCCAGGAAGATTATATATGAGAATTCGTAACAATACGATTACCTTTGAGCTGAGTTTTTTTCAGAAACTTAGTAATAAACGTTTATATTTTATAATTTATTTTTTCTGCACTTAACAGAGAAATATTAAAAATCAGTTTCTTTTTAAAATTTCTACAGAAAAAAATCTTGAAACTTCGCAAGTTTCCAAATATCACTTAATTTTTTTTTTTTTTTTTTTTT
>NW_006263911.1:217774-219415 GCF_000469605.1 Apis dorsata
GCGATATTTTGATCAAACTTCGCAAAATAAAATCAAATCTATCAAAGAAGAATTTTTTGTCAACAAATAACAGCGAAATTATTCTTCGTATCAACAAAGATTAGCATCATTAATTTAAAAACATAGAAAATAAAAAAAACTTGAAAACTCTACTAATTTTTAATTTTAGATTATTTTATTTTAATTTATATACTTCCAAGGTTTTGAAGAGATATTTTTTAAGAAAAAATATCACTCATGTTTGTGTACGCTAATTACATATACATATGAATCCAGAATCATTATATTTATAATTCTTTTTTTATTAAGAGATATAATAGTATATAATAGTTTAAATATCAATAAATATCAATAAATTTTTATAAATAAATCGAATCATGCTTTTAATTTTGCACACCGTGTATTTTTTCTTCAAAGTATTTAAGAAATGTATTTCCAGAATTGAAAAATAAATTTTTTAAACAGAATTAACAATTTTATGTTCAAATAGAAAAAATATATAAAATATTCTGTAACTATTACTATAGTCAGACGGAAAATAATTCTGAATAAATAAATTATAAATTAGAATAATTTTCAAATATAATTAAAATTAATTATTTTTCAATTACATACAAATATTAGTATGTGCATTTTGTTTTATTTGAAAATGAAGCATCAAATGAAGTATTAAAAATTTTATTTTTGAATACTTTTTCATAAAATCAATTTTTATTTAATTATTTTTCAAAGTTATAGGATGCATTTCATGAAGCATTCAACATTTTATTCATTTATCTCAACAAAAAGAATATAAAAACAAATTAAATTATTTCACTGTTATATTGTTCATTTTTCTAAGCATAAATATTATCATCATTTTGTAATAGCTGATAAAAAAATCCGATGATGATCAAAAGTATCAAATTGATGATTTGCAAATCAAAAGAGACAAGAGAAAGAGATATATTTAGATATAAGAAAACGATTTATATTTAAATATAAGAAAACGATTTCTCTCTTATATTTTCTCAAATATAAATAACTAATTTTTCAAAAACTATTATCTCCTTTGGCATAGAATTCAAAATTGATAATAATGTATTTGTAATTAATATAAATCTAATAATACTAATAATAGATTAATAATACAGAAAAATAATTTTCATAATTAATGTAATCTTTACTTTATAACAAATTACATAAATATGTTTTCTATCTAGAATCTCAATACACATATATTATAATAAATTCAAAAAATTTTATTTTGTCATGAAAATATTTGAAAGGATATTTTTAAAATCTAAAACATTGGAATAAAACAAAAATATCGGAATCAATTTCATTGATTAATTGATTTCAATCGCATAATTGTTCAAGTATATATCTCACAAAATGATATTTAATATAATATACAAATATAATATCTTAAATGTATAATATTTCCCCGATGAAGAAGAAATAAACTTACAAAAAATATATGATTTATTTCATTAAATAGAATAACTAAAAGATATAAAAAAATACGTATTGGAAATGTTAGAGAGAAAAATTGTCGAAAGAGAGAAAAGAAGAGAAACTTAATAAAAATTAATAAAATAAGAAATAGCATTAACATTTTTGAAAAACATAATTATGACAATGAAAACATTTTTTTTTTTT
>NW_006263911.1:219601-225197 GCF_000469605.1 Apis dorsata
TTTCTCTCCCTATTCCATTGGCTCCCTCTTCATGTGGAATGAGAGAAAAGAGGTATTAAAATCAATATATCTTAATGCATACGTACATTCATAGTCACACATAGGGAAATATGAAATGATTAATAGTAGAATAATCAAGATATAGATATCAAATCAAATCGCGAATTAACGATAGGGAAAAAATTGTCCAAACTTGATATAAAATATTAAAAACTCATTCAATTGTGATTCTAATAATCATAATTTAATATAATTATAAAAAAAATTGTATTATTAAAAAATAAAAATTATTTTTGAAAAACTTATTTTATTGTCAAAAATAATTTTTGAAAAGTGATAAAATCAAATATTTTATTCTCTCGAATGATATTTTCTTTAAATTATTATTATTAGACGAAATAATTATTATTATTAGACGGAATAATAACATTATGATGCGACAAAGAGATTTTTAGAAATTCTTTTCAACAATTCAGTCTACAGAAAAGTTTCGAAAATATCGTTAATCATAAATCAGTAATATATTACCATAAGAATTGTACAAATATAGATCTTGGTAATTCCCATTTCTAAGCCATTTCACATCTCTTAAGCTCCATAATATCCAAATAAGTCCATTCTTAATTTTTTAACAATTTTTAGACGAATAAAATTCTTAAAAATAAAATATAATCAAATTAAACTTGACTTATTTCATTTTTTAAGTAAATTAAATAATCTTTTAAGCTAAAATTATATATAATAATTTAATCACATGCAAAATTCAAGCAATCCTTCGAATAATCCATCGAATCACATTAAAATAAATGTCTTTTTTACTTTTTTATATAATAATCTTGTGTATCTTGATTTTATATATATATATTTCATTTGTTTTTTTTTCTTTTTACCAAAATTCTTTTAAAAAATTCTTCGTTTTCTTTTTTTTCTCTATTTAATAAAAATCCAAGTAAATTTTGTTTCAAGAACTGATTTTAATTTTTCTATAAAAATCTATACAATTTTTTTATTTGAAGGACGACAATATACTAAATAATTAGATTAATCTGCAATTAACATAAAATATATATATAATATCTGACATTAATATTTAATCGCATGTGTCCAATTTTGATGAATGAAATATAAGACAATTATCAATAACATGATGATATAGGAAATTTCGCCTTAAAGAATTTCTCCTTCAAGTTTCATATAAATCCATAAACAGACTATATAATAATGCAGATCTAGACATGTAAATCACTAGATACTTTTCATTATATTCATATGCAAAAGAATAAGGAAACTAAAAATTTATATATTTTTATTCACACAAGGCGAAGCATGGTAAGAAAATGATCAATTGTGGGGGAATTGGCACTTTAGCAGTAAAGGTTACTGCAGTAGTATTGAATTCTTAATAAATAAAATTTCACATGTTCAAAAATTAACAATGTCAATTCAATAAATCAACAATTCAATCAACAATTCAAATCAAAATTCGTTTTTTATTTATTAGGAATTGATTCGAATATAGTTTGATAAAATGAAGGATATAATAAAAGAAATAGATATATTTTTTCGTTCACAATATTTCTTTTATATTAATTTATCTCTTTTCTTTGTATCATATTTATTTTTTTTTTTCCTTTATAGAGATACTAAGAGTGGAGATAAATCGTAGACATTTAATCGATCTTATTATTAGTAAAAATGAACTGAATATTATTTTAATATTTTTTTAAATTATACTTTACTTAAAATTATTTATTCGTTTATATTGTACTTGAAATTATATATTTATAGATATTTTCATAGAAATTCTTTATTAAACTTCACGAATCAATGAATGATGTTATATATTACCAATGAATGTTAATGTAGTCATGTGATAAATTTTACGTCACTCGAAAATATATATTTTTCAGAAAATTTAAATTTTATCCATATTATGTTTCATTGGATCAGAAATTTTATGAAAATGATCTTTAAAATCGTATACAATATATAATTTTGTGAATAGGATTTACAAAATGGACAAAATAATCCAAATTTTTTTAAATATATTTTTATTAATGAATCAAATTTCATAAATCAATAAAAAAAATAAATATGAATATAATATGATTTATTAAAAATCTTCAATAATTTATAAATATCATTTAACAACCTCCTTAGAATATTAATATATGGTGTTTTAATATTTTAAATAATAAAATTATCATTATCATTGATGACATGTTAAATTTCACAAAAAATAGAAATTTCTTATCAATAAATTGCACGAATTATGGATGATATTTCATATCAACAACGAATATCAATGTGATGGCTACTCGGTTCATAATCCCAAAAATATATATAATATATTAAATAAAATATTTTCTAATTTTTTAATCAATAAATTAGATGATATAATATAATATAATATAACTTACAAAAATTAACAAACGATGGATGATTGTTTTATTTTCAGTCATTTGTTTTGATGTTTCTCTTTTTCATTTTTATCAATCTATTATTCATATGAATCAATCAACAATATAAAAAATATAAATCTGATATCTTCAACTAACTATTCGAATTCATTTATAATTCCAGTTTTATTCCTCAGTTTGAGAGAATGTATTACATATCTAAATTATTTAATTTTTTAAAATGTCTACGAATCTTGATTCAAATAATCATATATCTAAAATAATAAACATGTGATATTAATAATACATCAAAAATTAAATATTATAAATCGATTAGAAAAAAAAAACTATTTATGATTAAGAAAAAAATAACAGAAAAAAAACTTATATATTTTTATCTCGATCTGCTACAAGTGCAATTAATATTCGAGAAACATCAAAGAAACTTATACTGAATCAATTATACTGAATAATAATATTATATGATTTAAAAAATGGTAAAAAGATCGAAAAAAACTCATTACAAAATCAATGATTATCAAATGATTTTAACATATTAAAATTAATTAAACTTTTTAAAGAAAAAGTTTTTTTTTGAAAAAGAAGATACTTTTGATAATAAATATAATAACAATAAAAAAACAATTTTTTAGGAAAATAAAATGATCAATTTTATTTAGAAGAAAAATAAATATGCGCGAAAAATTCGCACATATATTGCAATTAGTTGTACGAAATGCAATTCGAAATTTTAATATAAATATTTATTCTCTGTGAATAAATCTTTGACAGTCTTTAATTGTAATAATATATAAACATTTTGTTAGCCAATAAAACTTTTATTTGCGAAAAAGAATAAGTCCTATAAATAAAAATGAGGAAGCTTTAATAAATCATTGATTTCTCTTTATAATTTAACGTATAATGTAAACGATATCAATATAAAAATTATTCAATTATATTTTATTATGTTAAATAATAATATTTTATCTAATAAAAATTTCAAAATATTTCGAAGTGAATTTGCGAAAATTATTATTTATGGAAAATTATGTATAAATAAAGAAATAAATTTGAATAAAACTACGAAAAAAATTTCTAAAATTAAACATTACCGGTTTGGTTTATCTACTCTGCATTTATAAATTAAATTTTTTGAATTTAGAAAGAATTTAATCTAAGTATTATTATAAATAAACCAAAATTTGGTTTCAATAACGATAGTTTTATTATAAGTTTTATTATATAATAGTTTTAATAAGCCAAAAAATTTTTTAATAATTCCATCATATTGAAAACTAAATAAAACTATTATCAAAAAGCAATATCATGATTTTATTGAAATTGAGAAATTTCTTTAATAAGAAATATGCAAGAAAGAATGAGAATTAAGAATTTCAAATTTTTGTTCAAAAATTATTGGTTTTATAAAATTTGTTAAAATTTTTTGTTATATTTATTAATTTTTTTGTTAAATTTTATTTTTTGTGAATAATATATTATTATTAAATAATATTAAATATTTTTATATTAACAATAAATTTTATTAAAAATTTTATCATTACATCACATTGTGCTCCAAAATAATTAAATGACGAATTCAATTTGAATTTTTTTATTTTCAATATTTTTCAATTATTTCAATTTTTTGCTCAAAAAGTCTGAATTGTTACTGATAAGTTTATTTGGAATTATTGTATGTAAGCAATTCACAATATTTGTTTACATTCTTTATTTCGAAATAATGTTAAATTTATAGATGACCACTTATTTTTGTTTCTTGACATAGCTAATATTCTTATTAAATATGGTTCGTTTTGACAAGAATATGAATCTTAACTCTAATATTTTTATTACTCTATGTACTAGAGATGTAAGAATATATAATAAATAAAATTTAAATATTGTAACAATAATATCCATTTGTTTAAAATAGTGTTAAATAAAAAAAATATTAACTGTTTATCGATAAATATTTCTACTATTTTTGTTCACTTATTATTCATTATTGTATCGACTATATTCGATTATATATATGTGTGTTTTTTGTCTAAAATATATAAAATAATGTGCAAAATAATAATTACATATCATATGCTTTTCATAAAAATTCACAATTTAATAATAATAAAATGAATATTAATTAGGATTATCTAAATTTTCAATCAATAATTAGATAAAGAAATAAGATTCAATTCATTTATTCAAATGAAAAAAAATATTCGTAATTTTTCTATAAAATATGAATTTCGTATAATTTTTACTAAATAACTAAATTACCAAAAATAATTTCTTTTTATATTATTATTAAAAAATAGAAAAATATTAATTTAAAATTATATATATAAATCTTGATACTCAATTTTAAGTATAAAAACTTAAGATAGACACTTGAAACAAAATAAAAACACTTTATTTTACTCATAAGAAATGTTTATTTTTTTTTTTTTTTTTTTGCCCAAAAGTAAAAGAAATTAAGAAAGCTACCAAAAATTTTCAGAATATCTATCTTTCTGAATAAATAACGCAATAAATAATGTAATATTTAATCAGATACTAAAACACTGATTAAACATTTTGATTTTATTGATTTTATGTTTCGGTTTCGAAAGTATTGATATAATTAAAAAAATATAATTAAAAATATAAAAATATAATTAATAAAAATATTCTGTTTAATTAAATTCAATATTTCAAAAATTAAATTAAATTTTTGATTAAAAATTCAAAAAAGTGAAAAATACGTAAATAATTATAATCTATATAGTTTTTTAAACAAATAGTAAAAAATTATTATATAAATTATTATATTCTGGACAATTTTGAGTAATTTTTGTAATTGAATAAAATTTTTATGATATTTATCATATAGAATAAAACTCTGTTATCCATTCAAATTTTTTTTTATTAATTTTATTTTTTTATTAATTTTAAAATTAATACATTTTATAAAACATATATTCTTAAAGTAAGAGATATTAATCTATAAATTAAAAAAATAAAGATTATTATATAATATACATTATATATTTATAAAATTATGAATACTCATTATGAATATTCTGAAATAAATAATGCTACAAAATGATACCAATCTTTTTTCCTAACTTTATCATTATAATATTTATAGAAATATAATAATAATAAATAATATTTATAGAAATTAAAAAATAATAATTAAACTAATGTTTTTTTTA
>NW_006263911.1:225646-227281 GCF_000469605.1 Apis dorsata
AAAAATTGTTTAAGAAAAAATAGTCATGATCAAAAAGAAATAAATTTATCAGAAAAAATGCATTAAGAACAAAAAAATAAATTTTATACTATATAATAATATAATCCTATATAATAATATTATCCTATATAAAAAACAGGCAAAAAAAAATTAGAAACAATTATCATGTAATAAAATTAAAAAATCAATAAATAATATCATGTAAAAAAATTATAAAATTATAAAATAAGATTAGAAAATAATATTTAGAAAAAAAATAAAAAAAAAAATATAAGATATTCAAAAAGGAATTTAAAAATGCAAATAAATATCTCATTAAGAATATAAAAATTAATAGACATGATAAAATGTAAGAAAATAATAGAGTGATAAAAAGGAACAGATAGAAAATTAAAAAAAAAGGTAATGCAATAAAAGCAAAAGATTATTATGATACAAATTATAATAATTAAATATGTAACATACAAAGCAATAAAAAGAATACATAATATAATAAAAATCTGATAAGAATTATTTACTGTAATATATAAACTGAATTAAGATTTTTCAATTATAATATGTGGAATAACGCATGCAAATAAAAAAATACATATAAAAAAATTAAACTCCAATTTTTGAATTAAATTAAAATAAATAAAGTTTATGTTTATCACGTGTGAAAAATTATAATATAAAGAACATTTCTTTTTTATAACCAACAAATTTATAACCAATTAAAAATATAATTATGTAATAAACAATTAGAATAATAATATTCAAAATATCTATAATAAAAAAAAAATTTGTAATATTTTTTATTTAAATTTGAATTTTTATAAATATAAGATCACTAAATTTTATAAGAAAAAATTTTAATTAATAATTTAAATTATATTTAATAAAAAATAATTTAATATATATTTAATATATATATTTAATAAAAAATAAAATATAATAATGATATAAAAAGAAATATCAAATTGTTATTTCTTTAATTTAATTTTTTAAAAATATTAAAATCTACACATTTATCTAGAAGTAATTTAATTATTTGATGAAAATTATCTTGTTAATTTTATCTTCTTCTAATTTAATTATTTGATGAAAATTATTTTGTTAATTTTATTTTTATCATAAATTCTAATATAAATACAGAGTAATATTATATGAAGATAAAATAATTTTCTAAACAATGAATAGTAATATTTTTATAACTTTAGAAATATACTTACTTACATATTACTTAATTTCTATTATATTACTTTTTGAAGATAAATAAAGAATATCAAAAATATCAAGAATCAATAAATTTTAAATGATTTATATTTAAAAAAATATATATATAACTAAATTGAAATAAATATAAACTAGTATAAGATGTATCTTTTTTCTATCTTTCTTTTTGAAAAATATTATAGAAAAATAAAAAAAAAATATTATTTATTATAAAAAAATATTTTTCATTATGTACATTTTCTTAAATCAATTTGAGATAATTTTAAGAATTACAATCATAAAAATTGTTATACTGATTTTTATTTAATAAATAAATTTTTTTATATCAAAAAATAAAATATTTATATTAAAAAATATATATATATAATTAAAAAATATTTATATTCTATCTATGAATTAATGCTATTCATATTGTATTCA
>NW_006263911.1:227695-228939 GCF_000469605.1 Apis dorsata
CAAATATTAATTTTTATTATTCTCCAAAAAAATATTAATGTAATTGTTTTTTTAATCAAATTAACATTTTAATCAAATTAATAATTAAATAAATAATTAATTAATTAAATGAATTTATCAACAATTAGAACATAAAAATTATGAGAGCAAAATATCAAATATATAATATAATAATTAAAACAATTATTATTATTTATAATATTAAGACAATACTATAAATATAAATAATACAAAATTTAGATAAGAATTTTGAATTTTTATATAATTAATAATAATAATAAATAACACTTACTTTTTTGCAGATTATTGATAAATTTTTCTAAAATTTTTAGATTTTTAATATATATGTTTAACTTATTGGCTGCTGATTTCAGGAAAATTACGTTCAATTTACTTCGCTCTTACCAAATCACATTCGTTTTATGATAAAAATATTAAAGGACACCTTTCAAAATACATTTATGGCGAAAATCTCCAATCACGCGGTACGACGAATAATATATTCCGGCTCTATTAACATTGGCTAATAATTATTACGTCATCATGCGAACTCTGTCTAATAACATTGTAAACCAGGAGTGTCAGATTAGTAATCTATTCTTCTATGTTTTATTAGGAATTGTAGAATTATTCTCTTCGTATCTATTTGATTTTTCAAACAATTAAATATATTAATATTATATTCCCATTTATTTTTGAAAATTATTTTCAAGTTTTTATCATAAAATGTAAATATTTTATAAATATTATTTATAATCTTTATATTTATATATATTTATTTTTATATTTATAGCACATAATCGATAAAATAAATATATTATTTATTCTAATGATATTATATTTTATTTTAGATAATTAATAGAATTAATAAATAGAATATTATCTATATTATATATATTATATATATTATAATACATATATTATAATACATTATAATATATTATAATTTACATTAAATTAATAATAATTCATATCACGGACAATACTATATCAATAATATTAATTTTCATACTTTACTATTGCTCCATCATTTAAAACAATTTAAAACAATATAATATAAAATATAATATTTTCTGTATTGATTCATTTTTTTTTCTAATTTAGAATAGAATAATAGAATAAAAACAGATAAAATACAATATATATCCTATAAATAAATAAACTAAAAATTTGAAAAATGGAAAAAGAAAAAAAAGAACTCTAAATATAAAATTTTAGTTTTATTAATTTGTGAAATACTATCA
>NW_006263911.1:229110-245596 GCF_000469605.1 Apis dorsata
TGAAAAAATATATAAAAGTAAATACGAAAGATTTATACGATAATTACGAAGTAAAAACAATACGAACGAAATATAAACAAAAAATTTGGAAATTGTTAGAAAAAAATGATATCCTAGTAAAAATTTAATATTATTTATAAATTATATTATATTATTTATAAGTAAAATATAAAAATTATAAGTAAAATAATTAAAGAAAAAAACAAAATACTTTTACATAGGAAATTTCAATCATTTTTGGAGAATATTATTATTATATGTGGAAATATTTAATATTTTTATTTAATAATATATGCTAATTAAATGCAAAAAAAAGTTTTTGAAAGAAATCAAGAAGTCAAAAGTGCTTTTGTCATCAAAAATCCTACAAATCCTGATAAGATAAACATGATTCGAAATTTTTGAATGAAGATTTATTAAATTTTATTTCAGATTATTATTTAAAATATTTATAAGTAATATATTGATTAATTAGATACTTTTTATTATAAAAATCAACAATTTATTATCTTTTATTTTAAAAAAACATTAGAAAGAACTGAAAAAGAAGTTTTATATGACACTTATATTCGAAAAACGCAAAAAGAGGTAAAAAATAGAAAAAATCAATGTATAGGTAAAAATATTTACCATGCAAATGTGATAATTGCACTACTTATTTTAAACACTTATTTTAATTTCGAATAGAAATTATATGTTAGCTATTAGGTTAGGAATAATAATAAAATTTAAAAGTACATTATCCATAGATATTAAAACCAGTATCATTATGTCATCAATTACTCTATTTGATGAACTCGAAACTTGATGATAATTACTACAAGAAATTTGTATAGTATTGTATAATTGTATATAATTGTATAATATTTGAATTAAACAGAATTTAATATATTATCAATATCCGTATATACAGCTTTCAATATATAAACTGACCCACAATGAAACTTTATCCCAAAAAAATAAGATTTCTGACAATGAATTACACAACTTAGAATACAAATCATGCTTTTTGAAACATATATTATTCCCAGAATTAAAAAAAATTAGAGAATTTGAATTGTTTTATTTTCAATGTTTGAGCAATTATTATTAAAATTTATAATAGAATTTATAATAAAACTGACTTATTTAAATAAACTTATACAATATATAGACGTTCAATCAACTTATTCATCAATGTTCAAAAAATACATTATTATGATGGACTAAATGTGCTCTATTTATGGTATCTTTTTCTATGTGTGAATCTAGTAGATTTCTCAAAGAAATCTTGAATCAGTTCAATATTATAAATCTCAATGATTCCTGATTGTGTAATCTATTAACAAAGATCTTATCAAGTTGTATAATCGTTTAATTGAACATTACTCATTTGATTTCTTTCCTTGTTTATTTTTACTCATCGACGAAAGCAATGATGAACTGTTCTTTTTTCACTGTGAAATTAATTTAATCTCTAATGAATGTTAAGATGACATAATATTAATTTCTAATCAATAAATTATTGATTTAGTTAATGGAAGTCGAATTAATATTGATTTTTCTGGACATTTTATTCATTGAATTTCTTACATATTTTGCAAATCAATATTTAATTGGCTCGTCATATTATCGATATTGCAATCGCTTTTAATAAAAATATAAAGATATTGAATAAAAATTGGTTATTGGATAAAATTTTTGAATCGTTTTTTAAAAGAACGATTTATTTACATTTATGGTTTCTTTGAGACTTGCTTTTCACAACGAATATTATATGATGCAATAAAAAAAAATTGAGTTTGAAAATCTATGTCAAAATCTTTTTTGAAGCAAAAAAGATTTTTTTACAAATCTCCATCAATCCAAAGAATTACGCTATGATGGTTGCCACATTTATTTTTTATACATATATATTGTTAGCTACTTTGGCTGTTAGCTTTTTTGGCTAATTTTTGTTACTTCAGCTAGATAACTATTCAATTTATGTACTATTATTATAATATATACTATAATGTATGTATAATAATTGTCCATCAAAAAAATTTGTTTATAATAATAAAAATATAATAATAAAATATTGTTTAATTTAAATATTTATTAAATAAATGAATTGAAATAAATAAAATTTTTTCTAATATCTTCTAGTAAAACATAAGATTCAAACATTATGAAAATATGATTTCTATATCTTATTTTTTTTTTTTTTTGTAAATATTTCAAGGAAATACAGATAGTTTAAAAATTAAAGTATTATGTATGTAAATATATATTTACCACTATATATATATTCTGCAAATCATAAGAAAAAATATGTATAATATATCTATACAATCAAATTTGATCATGCTAAATAAAGATATAACTTGACTTTACTCATTAGGCGAACTATGGATATAAACTAATATGATTTCTTAATAAAGTCAAATACATTTTAAAAACATTAATTTTATAAAAAAAGTAAAACAAAAAATTTCTTTTCTATTCATAATTTTTTAATATTCCCTCTCTATTCTTTCCTCATTTTACTCAAAATTTTATGCTGATCTTACAATCACCATTGTTTATTTTTCTATAATTTTTCTTTAATAATATATTTAATAATATAATTTTTCTTTAATAATATTCTAAGTTATTTCAATTTATTTATTTTTAAAAATCTTTCATGAATTCTTTTCATTTCTTCTTCTTTTTCTATTCTTAAATTTTTCTATCACAGTGCATATCAACATATCAAAAAAAAATTTTTTTTTATTTATGTGTCAAATTTCTCTCATAATTATATTTAATAAAAGTTATCTTTTCAATCTCCTTAACTTTTTTCGATTTTTTTTATCTTATATTATAATTATATAAAATCCTTCATTTTTTCAGTTCTCTTTTTAATTTTATTTATATTTTTCCCCCTCTTCCTTTTTCTTCCTACTTTTATTTTAAAATTTTTTATTTTTTCACATTTAAGCTTTAAAAACTATTTTTTAAATATTTTTCTAAAAATTTTATCATTTTATTTTTTTTCCTCAGTTAATATATTATTCGTATAAAATAAACATATGATTTTCTATCTCTAACTTATATCTTTCTTTCTAACTTCATTCCTCATTATTTCTTCTTCAAGTAGTTTTATAAATTATATAGCAAATTTATAAATTTGCTAAATTAGATATGAATGATAAATAATAAATTTGATATATTTTTAAAATATATCTAAATTTTCAATAAATATGAAAATTTGTACTGCAAAATAAATTATATTTTTATAAAACTTTATTGTTTAAATTGATAATTAATTTCATAGAATTTGATATAATATATATAATATTTATAATATAATAAATATACTTATTTTTAGCCTAATTCATTCCACTTTGATTTATATATGCGAAACTTCTAACTAGTATGAAAATTTTTGATCAATAAATGAAAATTTATTATCAAATAAATTATCGAAAATTTATTATAAATTTTCAATTGTAATAATTTTAAGTAAAAAATAAATACCATTTTTTAATTTTTCATTATTTATTTACTTACATTTATACATATAAGATATAGTCATAGCTTAATGAATCAAATTAATTATTCTGTCATGATTTATAACATCAATGTAACTAGCATTTTATCATTCAAGAGACAATCACTAATGAAATATTGTAATCTACTATAATTTTTTCTTATGATATTCAATTTTATGTTTAAATATTGGAAGTATTAATTTAAATACCAAAAAATAAAATATGTTTCTATCTATATAAAAGTACATTATAAGATGTTAATAGCAACATTTTTAGAATTACTTATTATATATTTATATTTATTACTTAAAATATTAGACAATTAATAATATTGAATATAAAATAATTAAATAAATTTTTCATAAATCAACAATCAATTTATCTTTTATGTTCGAAATTATATTTCAATTTTATTATCATATATATTTCGAAATATTAGATAACATTTATATTTTATTTATGAATATAAAATTTATTAAGTTAAAAAATATATTTGAAAAATATTTATTGGGAAATATATGTTCAAAATTTATTATTATTGTTACTTCAAAAAATTGACTACATAAAAATTTGAATATGATTATTTGAATATGTTATCATTGAAAATTATATATTAATATTTAATGCTAGATCTTACTGTTCATTTTATAAAATGCACATTCTTTGTTTCACAAATAAAAAATGATCTAGTATATTTTAATTCATGTTTTTTTAATATTAGAATTCAAATGAGTACAGTCGTTAAGATGTAATTTTTAACGACTATTTGTAGAATAGAATAACTTGACTATAATAATCAAGTTATATGACATATATAGATATATATATAAAACATAGTCATATTCTTTTAAAATCTCATACAGTTTAATTATGTAATAATACGTACGTTCAGAAATTCAATTTGAAATAACTAAATTAAGTAATATTTTAATTATTATCTTAGATAATCTAAAAATGCACCCAACATTTTTTAATTATCATCAGCATCATCATCATCATCTGATATATATTTTTTAGTGACTC
This sequence comes from Apis dorsata, assembly GCF_000469605.1. Taxonomy (NCBI): domain Eukaryota; kingdom Metazoa; phylum Arthropoda; class Insecta; order Hymenoptera; family Apidae; genus Apis; species Apis dorsata. The sequence goes on from NW_006263911.1 coordinate 233,628, forward strand.
TTTTTCTTCGTCCTCCTCTACCTTCACCTTTTCTTCCTTTCAATTTAATTTTCATTCTAACGCTAGAATCTGCATCCGATCCATCTTCACCATCTTATAAAAATTTACATATGAAATCATTAGTGTTAATAATTATTGTAATAATAATAATGTAATCTAATAATAATTATTATATTAAATAATATTTTACCTTTATCATCTAAATCAGAATTATTTCCTTCTTCTTCGATACGTTGACGTGCATTTGTGAAAACAGATTGTAAAACAATGGAATCTTCATGTATGAGAGAAGCTTCTTCATTATAAATTTGTGCATTTTTACAGAGCTGCATAAAATCTTTCTCAAGATCATCAAAGTCAGCATACTATAAATAAATATAAAATAAATTTTGTCATTGTAATAATAGTTATAATATAATAGTTATAAATAATAATATATGCTAAAAGAAAAAAAAATAAGATTTACCTTTCCTTCCTCAATTTTTTGAAGTAATTTATTGATAGTTAATGGCTTTTTAATAATTTCATAATAATCTGGTAATTCTCTTCTGGATGGTAATTTCATAAATGGTTCACTAAGAAGCCTACCATCTGTGCTATCGGTATAATTAACAACTACCATAAGTAATTTTTTCATAGCTCGTTTCATTTTTGGATCAATCGAAGATCCTGTTCCTCTTCGTTTTTTTGGCATAGGTTCATCATCTTCTTCGCCTTTTTTCTTTCGTTTTCGTGTTTTCTTTTTCTTTTTGTCATCTTCCTCTTCCTCTTCATATTCAGCACCATCATCATCAATTGCTTTGAGCCATTCTTTTTCAGTTAAGCTATCAGTATAATCAACTTCTTTTCGTTGTCTCGAGCCGCGTCCAAGAAATCTATCCTCATCTTCTTCATAAGTCCATCTTTCAACTTCATCATCATCTTTAACTAACCAATCGGGCAATTCAGCTTCTTCTAATAATCGAGATTTTCTATTTGGACCTAACTTGGCTTCTTCCCTTCTTCGTTCTAAATCTAATTTTTGGAATATTTCAAATTCTCCTTCTGTTCGTGCAATCATTTGATTAACTGTTTCATCATCTGGTACTTCATTTTCTTCTTCATCTTCGGCATCATCTTGATGCAAAATACTTTGTAAAAATTGTTGTCGTTCAGAACCAGTGGATTTTTGATCGAACATTCCTGCTTGTATAACCTTTTCATCCATATTCAATTTATATCTTGCTGCAGCCAATATTCTTTCTTCAACTGAATTAACTGTCATTAATCTGAGTACACGTACTTCATTCTTTTGGCCAATTCTATGTGCTCTATCTTGTGCTTGTAAATCCTGATGTGGATTCCAATCAGAATCAAAAATAATAACAGTATCTGCAGCTTGCAAATTTAATCCAAGACCACCGGCACGCGTTGATAGCAAGAATAAGAAATATTCAGAACCAGGATCATTGAATTTCTTTAATAAATCTCCTCTATCTTCAGCTTTTGTAGTACCATCTAACCGCAAATACATAAACCCTCTCCAACTTAAATAATCTTCCATAATTGTCATTAATTGTGTCATTTGACAAAATAATAATACTCTGTGATTTGTTGCTTTTAATTTTGGAAGAATACGATCTAATAATTCAAATTTTCCAGATGCACGATACAAATCAGGACCAGTAATGACACCAGATCCTTGTGTACCTACATGTTCACAATATTTTTCTTCAATAGCTTGAAACATAAATGGATGATTACATAATTTCCGTAATTGTACAATGGTATTCATTAGAGCTTTAGCGCCTCCTTTACCCTGTTTTCCTTTTTCTGAACCATCAGTTAACAATACACCTTTACTTTGCATGTGTTTATAAAGAACTTTTTGAAGTCCAGACATATCACATTTAATAATATATTCTACTTTATCTGGTAACTGTGATTCAACTTCTTTTTTTAAACGTCTTAATAAGAAAGGACGTAATACTTTATGTAATCGACGAATTATCAGAATAGTTTCTTCTTCATTTAATTCAACTTTTTCACCAGTAGTTGCGAATGGAGCATTAAACCATTGCTCAAAAGTACTGCAAGATTTGAAAATTGAGGGAAGTAGAAAATTTAATAATGCCCATAATTCGGGCAATTTATTTTGTAACGGTGTTCCTGTTAGTAGGAGTCGATGAGGAGCCAAATAGTGAGTATTTAACACTTGAGTTAGCTTGCAATGATGATTTTTCATTCTATGTCCTTCATCAATAATCATATATTTCCATTGTAATTTTGCTAAGACACCCTTGTCTTTAATAACATATTCATATGTAGTAAGCAAAACATTAAATTTAGTTGCTCTCATTTGGGATTGAATAGCTCTTCTACCAGCTGGCGAACCTTTATATGACACTACTACAACACTGGGAGCCCATTTTTCAAATTCCAATACCCAATTTGATAAAGTTCTAAAAAAAAAATATATGATTATTAATATAAAAAAGTAATTTTAATTAATTTCTTATATTTTTTTTATTTATTTTGGAATATATAATAAAAATAATACATACGATAATGGTACAATGATAAGAAATGGTCCGTTAACTTTTTTCTTTTCCATAAGATACGTTACCAAGGCTATTGTTTGAATAGTTTTACCAAGACCCATTTCATCCGCAAGTATACCATTGAGATTATTGTTGAATAAAGAAACTAACCATTCCAGACCCTACAATTCATATAAATTTTATAAATATATATTATAAAACTAGTTTTAAATACAAAACATATATATTAATATCAAACCTTTATTTGATATTCTTTCAATTTTCCATTCACCATAATAGATGCTTGTTCTGTTACTACTTCATGCACAGTATGTGCAATACTATAATATGTTTGTTCTTCTGTTTTATATTCATCGTCTTCTACTTTCGCTTTATGTATTGTCTTTTTCACTTTTTCTTCTTCTGAATCACCAGTACATTTTTCTTTATTTTCATTTTTCTCTTCGCCTTCGTTTTCTTCTTCTTCTTCATCTTCATCTTCTTCACTTTCTGATTCAATTGGTTCCCATCCTGGATGGGATTCTAAAAATGTTGAAAGTTGGCTCATTAGTGGAGCTTCTTCACCAGTTAATGTACGACCAGTAGCTGTTTCAATTACTCCAACACGAGTATCCTCATTGGCATTTCCTTCTTCACCTCCTTCACCATCTTGTAGTTTCTTCTTTTTCTATTTGAGTAATTAAATAAAATTCATTAAATTAATTACATTAATTACATTAATTACATTAATTACATTAAAAAAAAACAATAAAAGATATGCGTACTTTTTTACGTTTTTGTTCTTCCACTTGCTTTCTTTTTTGTTCAATCTTATGTTGTTTTACCATTTCAGTAAGATTACTGATATATTCGTCTGTCTGTGATAATAGAAATGCTAATCGTTTGTCTTTCTTTTGATCAATTAGTTTCCTGTAGCCTTCTTCATCTTCTGCCATAAGACGCCTCATACGTTCTTTTTCAATCCGTTCTTGTTCTTTCTTCTGTTCTCTTTCAGCATTTGCATGATAATTGAGAACAGCTTTATTGAGCCTAGCCAATTTGGCCACATTGTTTCGATGGAATTCTTTGAAATCTTTACCATGTTGAAGTACAGAACTAAGAAACTCCTTTTAAAATAATAATAAAAATTATAAATTATTTTTCTATTTAATGATTAAAATAAAAGATTAGAAATTTAATTACTTGATGCTTTTGTCTGCGTTTTCTTTCAGCTTCTAATTTTTGTTGTTTTTCAAGTTTCTCAGTAGCTCTAGCTTCTCGAAGGCCTTGTCTTTTCGTACGCTTATAAGCTTTTACATTTACTGCAGTTTCTAAAGTAGTATCTTTTCGAGTACATGCTAAAATCTAAAATTAATAATAATCTAATTAAAAGAAATATTTATAATAATAGAATAATAAAATTAATATTGTTATAATTACCTCTGATCGTAACTGTCTTTGAAAATTCAATACTCTAAGCATTCGTAATTCAATTTGCGCTTGAATGCGAAGATCTTCTGGCATATTAGTTGGTAAATTGCTCAATTGTTCCATTCGTAATGCTATACGTGCTGCCACTCTGTTAATAGTTTTAGTAAAATATTGATAAAATAAAATTTTGGGATTATTATTTTTTGGAAAAAAATTTTCATAAATATATTCAACGAAAAAAATAAATATATAAAATGATATAATATGATTTTATAAGATATATTCTATTTGAATTGATAGAATGAAATATTTTTAAAATTATGCTTTATATTATACATTTTTTTATATTATACATTATGTTAAAAAATATTTCATTTTTATGTTAAAAATTATAGTATTTATATTATACATATATATAATATATATTTGTAAATATATACATATTTATTGACATTAATTGACATTAAGTTAACGCAATTTTACAATGATCAATTTAATTTTAAATAGGAAATCCTATTTTTTTATGACAGATTTTAACATAAAATAAAATACTTTTTATTCTTATTAATTTTTTAATGTAACTTTCTGTTAAGATATTGACTTGGAAATTTTTAATCCTAATCAGTTAAGCTTTTAACACCAAAACTTTTACTTAACTTAAATATTAATATAAATCTGTATATATTGCAGATATTATTTACATTATTATACAAATATATATTTTTCATATTACGAATATTTTATATATTTATTCATATAAATAATTATATATATGTGTGTATGGATATTACAAATTTTCATTCTCCTATTAATTTTACTTTCATAATAGATAAATATATATAAATTTAATTATATCTCAAATAAATCTTCTCATTAGAATTTTAATGATTCTGAAAACCAAAAAAAATTTTATAAATAATTCATTCATAAAAAAAATAAAACAAATCTTAATATGATAATATTGAAGCAATATGTTCTATTAGATATTGTAATATAGAATAAAATTTTTTAATTTTTTTCATATAATAATAGTAATAGTAATAATAATAATAATAATAATTTCTCAAAAAATAATATAATAATTTATCAGAAAATTATGAAAAAAATTTTATATAATATTACAATTAAAATTTTATTAATAAATATACATAGTAAAATTAATTGTATTTTAAATATATATATATATATTCAAATATATATATTCTATATAACTTGGCATATATTTTAAATAACACAATATATTTTTATTACATATTAAGCAAATATTTGAACTTTTAATTGCATAAAAGTCTTCAATCAAAGTATTCAATTAATAAAATATTTTCAAATCAAAGATGTTATAGTGAATATCAAACTCTTATTACAAGAATTAATTTTCAAATCGAATATCTTTTCAAAAATAAAAAATCAAATTGAAAAAAGTATATAAAAAATTACATAAAAATTATATATAAAAAAAAATTATCTTTCTTGTTAATCCATTATTAAAAATCATCATAACAAACCATATCATCATAATAAAACTTAAATTTTTATTTAAAAAAATTAGTCATAGTATAGTTATAAAGTTCTTTGTAAAATATATTTTGGAGATTGATGTTTTCTGATGTATTTTATATTATAATAATTAAATAATAAGATTAAAAAAAATTTATAATTTATATTTTTATATAACAATATTTTAAATTGTGTGTCTTTGAATTTGTCACAAAAATGAAAATAATTTGAATTTTAGATGAAAATTTAGAATTATATTATTTCTAAATTATAATTTTTCAAATTTGTATTTTTTGAAAAAATAAATTTTTAATCTTTAAAATTTTATATACTATAACTATATTTATATATTTATAAAAAGTTTAACAAATGTTTCAAATAAAATACTATAATAAACTATTATATTTAATAATAATATTATTGTAATTTTATTTAATTTTATTATTTAACTTAAATTTATTTTATAATTATTATTTATATTTAATTTAATTATGTTATTTTAATTTAATTTATATTTATATTTAATTAATTACATATTTTATTATAAATGCATATTTTTATTTATTTTCTATTTTATAAAAATTTTAAAAAAAGTATTAAATATTACAATTAAAGATATTGAAAATATCATAATATTGCTAATATAATGTAATGTAATAAATATAACTTAGTATAATTTAAATAAATTTTTTATTAAATTTAATAAATAGTTTTTAATAAATTTAATAAATACCTGTTTTCACGTTCTTGTAAAATTAACAATGGATCTAAACCAGCTGGTTTTGTGACACTTGTCACTCTGTTAGTTTTAGCACCTGGTTGAGGAGGTTGTTGTTGTTGTTGTGGTGTTTGGCAGCTTGGTCTTGGAGGAACTGTAGAACCAATTACATTTGGTCCTGAGATTTGTGGACCTGTAGCAGCAGTGGGTCCTTGAGATGGATCTATAGGAGTTCGTTGCCCCATAGGTGAAGGAGGAGGAGCTCCACCTATTTATATATTAACATTAATCTTATATAAATTTGCATTATAGATTTCATAATATTCTATTATTTTTATAATATGTATTAACGTTTGGCATAATTTTTGAAAAATTCAAACAAATAACAATATGCTATATATAATTATTATATATTTGTATAAATATTATATATAATATTTACATATAACATAATATTCATTAATTTAATAAAAAAATAAGAAATGCATATCTAAAATATAAATCATATTTAATAAATTTATTATAAGATCTTTAGTTTAATTTAATATATAATTAATTTAAATATAAATTTAGTTTAATTTAATATACAATTGAATTTTTCTACCAAAAAAATGATTAAAGAAAGTTTATATATAATATAAAAATATTATTAAAACAATACTATTTTATCTAATACATTATGTAATTCTAACACAAAATCAATTTATAAAAAATATATAAAAGATTATAATAAATATAATAATAATAATAAATTATAATAAATATAATAAATATATTATAAAAAATATATAAAAGATTTGTTTAAAAGATTTTTTTAAAGATTTAAAAAAATTAATTTCTTTTTGGAACATTTTGTACATACAATATAATATACACATGTAATGCAAACAATATAAAAAATAAAGTAATCACTTAAAACATAAAATTAATAGTATATTTTGTCTAATTTACCTTGAACTGCAAGTGCAAGTTGTTGCGATAACGGTTGATTTCTTGCTAATAATCGATATGCCATTATCTGAACTCTATAATTAATGATTTATAAAATATTGAACTTATAAAATATTTACAAAATTAATGAAAATAGTTATAATTAATTTATCAATTTATATACCGTAATTGTTGTAACTGTTGTGAACTCAAAGTTTGTTTTTCTCCCATATTGCCTTGACGCGCTCTTAATGCAAGTAATTGTGAATAACGCGGATCTTCTTGAAGTCCTTTTTCTTCCATTGAATCAATAGCTTTTTGTAAAGCATTTAAATTTTCCTGTCCAGCACCAGGTGGACCTCCACTAGGACCAATCTGACCAGGTCCAGTTTGACTCATTTGATTTACAGGTGCATTAGGTACAATTGGCGCTGAACCTCCAGGTATAATTTGTTGATTTTGTGAACCAGGTCCCATTTGACCAGAAGGTGATTGTCCAGCTGGTCCACTTAATCCCATTTGATTGGTTGCACCACCATGACTAAGCTGATTGCTTGGACCACCTGGTCCCATTTGATTACCACCAGATCCCATTTGATTTGTAGTGCCACCTGGTGGTATTTGTCCACCTGGACCACTAGAAACCATTTGTCCTCCAGAATTACCAGATCCTATTTGACCACTTGGACCCATTTGTGCGCCTGGACCAGATCCCATTTGATTACTTGAACCATTTCCTGGACCCATTTGTCCACCTGGTCCATTTCCTGGACCAATTTGACCACTAGCTCCATTTCCTGATGTCATTGGATTTCCAGAAGGATTTCCAGGTCCCATTTGATTTCCAGCACTTCCAGATCCTATTTGTCCTCCAGTATTATTTCCTGGGGTTATTTGTCCTCCACTGCTTGATCCAATTTGTCCACCAGGTCCATTACCAGGGCCAATAGGTCCTCCAGGTCCACCACCGGAATTCATAGGTCCTCCAGGTCCACCACCAGAATTCATAGGTCCTCCAGGTCCACCACTAGAACCCATAGGTCCTCCAGGCCCATTACCTGGTGGTATTTGTGGACCACTTCCCGGCATCATTTGCCCAAGACTATTCGGTCCTCCACTTCCTGGACCCATTTGACTACCAGGTGGTCCGCCTGGTCCCAATTGACTTCCAAGTCCCCCCATTCCCATTTGTGATGAAGGAGTTCCCATATTCATTTGTCCAGGGCCATTTGGACCCATTGGCGAAGGCCCATTATGTCCCATTTGTCCTCCTGGACCAACAGATCCCATGAGATTTGGACCCATTGGAGCTTGATTATTAGGGACCATTTGATTTGGTCCACCAGGACCCATTTGATTTGGTCCTAAGTTATGTGTAGCAGGACCACCTGGCGGCATTTGACCCGGTCCTGGACCTAAATGATTTCCACTGGGAGTCATATGTCCAGGTCCTGGTGGACCATCTGCATTCATATGTCTTGGAATAGGTGGTCCAGTATTTAGATGATTTCCAGGAGGTCCACCAGTATTCATATGAGTTGAACCTGGTGGTCCTGTAGTATTCATATGTCCAGATCCTGGAGGACCACTTTGATTAACATGTCCTGATCCTGGCGGTCCATTAGTCATATGTCCTGGACCAGGTGGACCACCTGAAGCCATATGACCTGGTCCTGGTGGTCCAGTGGCATTAATATGACCTGATCCTGGTGGACCACTCATATGTCCAGGACCTCCAGGTACCATTTGCGAATTTGGAGGTCCTCCAGAACCCATTTGTGGACCTGACATTGGTCCATTTCCAGGACCCATTTGAGTAGGAGACTGATTCATGTGAGGACCTCCTGGTCCTCCACTTGTTTGTCCCATATGAGTTGGTCCAATCTGTCCTGGACCTATTTGTCCAGGTCCACCGGAATTCATTTGCCCTGGTCCATTTGTATTCATTTGATTTGGACCAGATTGCATCATATGTGATGCTCCTTGAGGTCCATTTGGTCCCATTTGACCTGGTACTATAGGTCCTCCAGGTACCAATTGAGAACTAGAATTTTGATTGACTGATCCACCAGGACCACTTTGATTCTGTAACATTACAAACAAATTTCTTTTATTTATTGTGAAATTATTTTTTTTTTTAAGATATAATTCTTTATAACACAGGAAAATAGATAATATAGTTATTCATGAATGGTAAAAATAAATATATCTGTTTATTGTTAGAATTTAAGAAAAGTATTTAATATTAAATATTAGAAAATATATTTATACAGAATATAAATATATTTATATAGAAGAAAATAATAAAAAATATATTTCTTTTTTAATGTAATATTTATAGCTTTAAAATTTTATTGAATAGAAAAAAATTATATTTTATTTTATTTTATATAATTTTAAATTATCTTCCTGTTTAATGTTTTACTTCCTATTATATCAATAATTCAGCATTTTTATTTTTTTTTCAATATTGATTGAATATTTGATTTTTATTTCTCTTTTTAAATTCTGTTTTTTAATAAAAGAAAAAATCAGAAAATGAAATTTGAAAAAGTACATATTTAATATTTATATATATATTATCATATTAATTTAAATTAAATAAATATTTATTTCAAATACATATTAATGCCATTCAAATGGAAAATATTAATTTAAAATTGTGATATAATAATATAAATTGATAAAATTATAAATAACGTAAGAACAATTATATATTAAACATTTATAATTTTCTATATTATAATTATTTATTTAAGTAAAATTACATGTAATAAGTATGACTTATTTTAATTAGTGTAAAATTATAAAATAAAGAAATATTTAATCAATTTTATTAATTCATCAATAAAATCATAATATATATCATAATAAAATATACAGATTGTTAATAAATTTATGAGATTTTTAAAAGTATAAATATAAAAAAAGTTAATATAAAAATTGGTTGTTGAAATATTTATTAAGTTATAAACAATTTAAGTTTGCAAACAAATCAAGATAGAAAAATAGATTAAGATACATATTCATTTATTTCTGTTATTACATAATTATGTAATATTTTTGTATAATTATTTAATTATATAATTATATAAGTTAAATCATCAAAATGTGAAAAAAATCTATTTAAACATGAAAAATCAATTTTTCAAATCTATTCAAAATCAATGAAATTTAAAATATATATTCCTAAATATTCAGAATTTTTTGAGAGTACTTTGAAAACAGAAAAAATGGATCGATTACAAAATTGTTTTTCTGAAATTATTCAATTTTGCATTATATCTTTTTATTAGCAAAAATTTATTTAAAATGATATTATTAAACAATATATTTTCAAATATATATATGTATATATATAATATATAACAATTATAAGAATATATTTATTCCTTTCAAAAAATATCATTTTAGAAATATCTATTTTCTCAATTATTTTAGCAATATTTATAAAATGAAAATTATGAAAAGTCAATGAATTTTGCATAAGAACATATATTAATATTATCTATTAATGTAAAATGGATAAAAATTTCTTGCCAATATTTGTCTCTTTAAAAATTATAAGAATAAATGTTATAGTATATGTTATATAATATATATGAATATGTAATTATTTGTTATGATAGTATATATATCATTATATACTATCATAACATTATATACTATCATACTATATATTATATACATATGTATATATATTATATATATATACATATATTTATCATGAACTTAGATAAATGCTTATGAAATTTTTAAAAATAAAAATGAGAAATATCAAAATTTATAATAGTTTTATATAGCCCTTAAGAATTAGATACTATAAACTGTGCATAATCCTAGATTTAAATAATCAATGGAAATTCAGGATATTCTGAATACAGAAAATATAATCTATTGATTGTATTAACTTGTATTCAAACTAATAAATGAATTAATGTTTCAAATTATTCATTTTTTTAAGATAAATATTCAAATAAATTATTAACATTCATATATCCCAATTATTCTATTTATAAAAAATTTTTTTACTTATTTATTTATAAGAATTAAAAATCTATAATATTAATTGAATTTTTACCTGTGGACTTATAGAAGGTTGCATTTGTTGTGGATGTGGTGGATAGTTCTGTTGTTGTGGTGGAGGTTGTTGAGGTGGACCAGACATAGGTATACCACCAGGTGGCATTTGTGGACCAGTTTGATATCCTTGTGTTGGACTATGAGGATGATGTTGTGGTGGACCCATAGGACTACCTTGTGGATTAGATGGTGATGGTGCCTGCTGAGGAGGACCCATAGGACTTGGTGTTTGCGGTGGAGGCATAGGAGATGATTGTGGCGATGGACTTGCCATACTGAAGTTTTCGAATTTGATAATATATATAATTTACCTAAAATACATAAGGAATTATAAACAGATAATACTTATTTTTTAATCATATAATTTTATCATATAATCATAAAATATAAATTGCAAATTATTACTTATATACTTATGTAATTATTATTTTTGTTATTTGTTTTTTGTTTTTTTTAAAAACTGTTAGAAATAATATAAGTTATAAGATTATAATAAATTTTATCAAATTATATGAAAACTTATTTTAAATAAAATTTTAATTAATTTGATCTTGTACAATTTAAAGTCAAAATTAATTGTAAAAGTTGAAAATCTATTAAATGTTTTAAATATACTCATGCAATATGATATAAAATAATTAAAACAATATTTCTAATGATAAAAAAATTATTTATACATTAATAATTTTAATTTAAATTCAATAATATTAAAAATATATAAAATAACTTAAAAATTGTTAAATATTAAATAAAAAATTAAATAAAAAATTAAAATAAAATATTAGTAAAAT
>NW_006263911.1:245763-250655 GCF_000469605.1 Apis dorsata
ATTTTTTAAAAATTATATTAATTTTAAAATTATATTAATATTATAATTATATATTAATATGATAAACTAATAATAATAATATTAAATATAAAATATATATTTTAAATAATTTATTTTAAATAACATTATATATAATATAATATAAAGCATAAGATTTTTATACATAATTGTTTATTTATAAACAAAAATGTATAAAAAATCTTTGTCGTAAAATAATCAGTAATATATAGGATATCTATTTTATTTGGACATAATCAAGTATCTTAAAAAAAAATTAAAAAAGTTCATACAAAAAAAAATTATTTGTTATGAAGAAAAACTTGATGTTATATAAATATATTTTTTTTATTGAAGGAGTGAGAAATTTCAAGGTCAAATCAGTTTATAATTGGAATTATATTGATTGAAATTAAACTGTTCTTTTTGTATATATGACAATATATATTAAAATAAATTTTAATGCTAAATCATTTTGTTCAGTGATATGTTTAAAATTATTAAGCAATATATGTTATTCATTTTTAATCTGAGCATTACTTTGTTAATTTATTATTTATTATTAATTAATTATTGTTTATTGAAAATGTATTTATTATTAATTATCATCTAAAAATTTCTTAATATATAGACAATTAACAAATTTTTTATGAAATTTTAATTTTGTAAGTTTTTAAAGAATCAAGAATAAGATATTATTATATATATCGTATATATATTCTTTATTTCACAATAAAAAATATTAAAATTATAAATCTAAAATTTTTTCATACTAATAGATGTACTAATGATTACACTATTATTTTGTATATAAGAAAATATAATATTTCATTTAAAAAAATAAACTTGACTTTGAAATCTCTTACACTATTTCACTGACAAAACAACAATTATATATTATATCTCTCTTTATATAAAGTAACTGAACGTTTTTTTTTTTTTATATTTTGTCTTTCTTGAAATATTCGAATGTCAATAAAACAAAACATATCTTGTATGTTTCTTAATACTAATATTTTAAAAAATCAGATATTTTCATATAAAAAATTTGACAACTCATTTCTTTGAACAAATACGAATATTCCATGCAATTACAAAATCATTATTATATACAAAAACTTATATACGCACATACCGTTTCAAAATTTATTTTATCATAAAAGAAAATTTAATTTTACTCATAAGATCTATTTAAAATGAAAAGATTATAAAGATTTACAACAACTTCAATATAACTGATCAACATACGCTGCCGACCATTTTCTTGTTGTCCCTAGTCCCTAGGCATAATACGATAGCACATCAATAATCATGGCCATCCATTTAAAACTATTTTCTATGTTAATATATATTCTTTCAAATGAAAATTTATGTTATATTTTGTATTAACTTTGATTAATAAATATATTCATTATATTTGATTATCTAATTATCTTTTCTTCAATGAGTTTGAATATAACTGTAAAAATTAAATATTGATTAGAATTGTTTAGAAACTTTAATATAATAGTATAATATGTTATAATATCAATATTTAGAGATTCAATAATTACATTAATTTTATATTATTTTGTAAAACATCATAAATATATTTACACTTTTTCACTTAAAAAATTTTCATGCCTAGATACATTTATTTAAACTGAAACTTTTCAAAACCCTAGATTTCATAATTCGATTATAATAGAATAATTTAAAATATATTTTTTGATATAATGTTATTTTTAAAATTCATATTTATATCAATATAATTAAACAAAAATTTATATTTATATTTATATTTAGATTATAAATGAATATTCAGTAATCAATAGTATAACATTGATTTATGAAATATCATATTATGGCCTATTTTAAATACAAATTATAGTGAAAATTAATTCGACAACAATATTAGAATCTATATTCAGTTACTGAATTACTAGAAATTACTAACTTTTTCCCGCGATTTTATGAAATGTTCATTTCTAATTATATATGTTAGTAAGTAAAATATACAAGAATATAATAAAATAATTCTATATATATACATATTATTCGCATATAGTATGAATAATATAACGTAAATTTATATTTATATTAATTATTAATTAATTTCTTAATATTTATTTGTAATATAATTATATTAAATATTAATTATTTCTTTTTTTATATAATAGAGATTAAAATAAATTATTTCAAATTATTATTTCGTATTTTTTTTAATTTTATATGTTATAGAATATATAAATATAATAATATAATATATTATACTATTTTTACTGTTATATTTTCATTTTTCTTAATTAAAATTTTATAAATTAATAATGCTATAATATTTTGGTAATATATATATATTATTTTAATATTTTAAAACTAAATAATTATATTTTTATTTTTATATTTTCAAAAAAATAAGGAAATTGTAAAAAAAGTGAATAACTAAATAAAATTGTTTTATAAATTATTATATATTAATTATAGATGTATATATAGTAAGTAAGATATATATACTAATAATACTAAATTATTATTATATAGTATATAGATTAAAAATAAATGTTGATAAAATTCATCTATTTTTTTATTAGGCTTAAGTTTTCGAGCTAAAATTTATTAACAAAATCATTTTGCAACAGCAAAGAGCAGATTGTTAGCAGAAATTTAACAGATTTTATATAATTTGTTAAATTAAAAGCAAAAAATAAAACAGAGTATATTCTAATAGCAAAAAGAAGATTCTATAACTTTAAAATCATTTAAATTTTAAATAGAAATGCATATACTATCATTTAGATGAATTTTTCAAATTATTCTTATTTTTATTATTATTTAGTTTATTATTACATATATTTATATATTTATTATTTTATAATATATATCTACAATTTCACTTAAAATTTTTATAAAAAACAATTTATATAAAACAATATAAATTTATACATACTATAAATTAGAAGTTTAAAATAATTAGATATTTCAAGAAACAATAAATTTTAAAAAATTATTATTGATATAATATATATAAAAAATTTAGAGCATTCTAATAACAAATTATATATTATATGTAATTAATACATGATTTCTGCAAAAAGATAATTATATTAAGTTGTATTATGATATGTAAAAATTATAGATAATTTTTCTTAAATGTTATTGTACTTTTATTTTCAATTTTTATTTTTGATTTGAATTTGAGCATCCCATTGATGATTTAAAATTCTTTTCATACACTCTGATAATGCTATTGTTATAGATATGCTACAGATGATTGATTCATTTTCTGAAATGCAATTTTTTATTTAAAATATTTTTTTGGGACTTCTTGAAAAATTTTAATGTACAATCAGAGAAAAAATTAAGTGGCAAATAGCAAATAACAAAATTTGTTGATAAAATTTAATCAAAATTATAATTTGTTATGTGATTAAATTTCATTTCTTGCATATCTTTATATATATTATATATTATATAGTTAATGATTAAAATTAATGTTAAAATTAAAATATAATATTAAAATATAATAAGTAGTTAATGATTAAATTAATATGTGTACGAAAAATTAAATTTGTAAAAATTAGAGAGATTAGAAGATTGATAGAATCAAATTTGAGACGTGACAATTAAGGAAAATGCAAAATATTTAAGAAAATTAAAATAAGATATGATTAAAGAAATAATTCATTGATGATTAAATTTTGTAGTAATTAAAATTGTGAAGATTATTTTCTTGGAAATGGATTGAATTAACAAAAAAATAAATTTTTTTAATAAAAGTGAATTTTTTTAATAATTTAAGATGAATATTTGAAAATTTTGATAAAGATTATAGAAAACTTAATAAAAAATAAAAATATATTAGATAGTAATTATAGCAAAAAATAGTAATATTATTTATAATGTCCAATTATTTTTATCTATCTATAATTAATTAATTTTATTTTAATTTTTTTAATGTTAATTTATTTTATAATTTTAAATATTAATTTTAATTGTTAATTTCATAATCATCAACTGTTTTCATCATTTAACTATTTAATTTTGTCTCTAATTATATATAGATAAAATTATATATATATAGATTTGCATGTAGCAATTTTCTAATTAATTTTTATTAATTTCTAAATTTATTTCATAATTCAAGAAAATAATACTATTATTATTTTGACAATTTTTTTTTTTAATTGAAAATGATATTACAACATTAAATTTTAAATGCCTTACTTTATTTTTATATGTCTTTATTGTTTATTCCTCTAAATAAATTTGAATGGATAAAAGATTAAAAATAACTTGTTATCAAAATCTATATATAAAATATTTATTATTAACTTAATTTGTAATATTATAGTAATAATTCTAAAAAAATTCAATTCATGCTTTTTCTTTTCTTTTATATCAATCATTATATTTTCTATATGCAGATGTGAAATTTTATATTTGATAATATAATTACATTATTTTTGGTTGCTATTATAAACCTTATATTTTATATTTTCATATTTCTGCAATTATGTTACGAATTTAGAATCCTACAGCATCTCTAAATGTTTATGTGCTTCAAAAAAACAAAAAATATATGTCAATATTTATTCATTACTTCATAAATTTATTACATAATTAAAAAAGTTATATTATTATTGTTTTAATAATTTTTTTTTAATTAAAAATGATGAATATTAAATACATATCTTATTTGTTTCTTCCTTTGAATTAATTTTAATGATTGAACTTAGACTAAAAAGCATTTTTTTATCATAATTTACACAAAAAATATTTATTATTAATTAATTTGTATTATAACAATAATTTCAAAAACTTTAAAATTATAATTATTAAAAGAAAAATTAATAAATATATTTAATATTTAATACATATTTAATATGTAATAATATTTAACATACATAAAAAAAATA
>NW_006263911.1:250960-254433 GCF_000469605.1 Apis dorsata
TATTTTGTGTGAATTTTTATTTTATTTATATTACATATTTATAAACATTCATACATTTAAAATTATATTTATAAACATTTAAATCTTTCAAAAAAAATATATAAAATTACAAAATTAGTAAATCAACATATTACAAAATTTGAAACAAATAAAAAAAATATTTAAATTTATATTCATTAACATAACGCACATGATTAGTGATGTTCGAATTATACTCTTTCTCTCTCTCTATTATTTCAAGATAATAATTTTTTATTCTAACAAATTTTTTCATTTTCGATATTTATAACATTTCAATAACGACATGAGTGTTTAACTATTTCATTCAAGATTTAATATTAAAAGTTATTAAAAATAACTAAACATTAAATTGTGTGAAAATAGCCACATAAGAATATCATGCTGTGTTACAATAAAAGATGCAAGATTTCCTATAAACATCAAATATCGAATATTGCTATTTCAAGTAACTTTGTCAGACAAGGCTTTATTAATATACAATATATTTTACTAATATGCTTACTTATTTATAAATTTTCAGTGATTTCATTTTATTTAAAAAAATAAAGAAAGAAATTCATTAGAAATAGAAGGAGAAAACTTAATTTTAAATTGGTTTTAAAAAATAATGCGTATATAAGATATTTTTACAAAAATAAATCACAATTTAGAAATAGATAGCTATCATGATTTTTGCATTGTTATGATTTTTTATGATTTTGAATTTATTTATTAATTATATACCGTGATACATAGTGTCATATTACCAAAGTGTCAAAATAAAATCAAAATGTCATTTAAGTCTAAAAATATATCTTAACGAAGACTTCTATACTAATGAAATGCTAACTATAGGATATTCTAAAAATAGAAACATCAATTAATTGAAAATTTCTAAGGTAATTTCAATATTTTTAACATTTAACATTTTCTTTTGTAAAAACTTTTGTTAATGAATTATTAACAAAAAACACTAATCACAAAGCATAGTTGAATTACAGATCCTTGGGATTCGCGGAATACAGAAATAAAATATAAAATAACTTTTAGCTCAAATTACAATGATCGAAATTGAATATCAATATCTTTTAATATCATTGTAATTTCGATTGTCCAATATTAATCCGCGCATTAGATTTGAAATATTTTAAGTTTATCATAATCTATAAAAAAGTTTTTTAATCAGTGTATTTGTTATACATTTTGGACGCTGCTGTGATGTGGAATAGATAATAGTAGATAAGTGATAATCATATACAGATGTATAAGAAAAATTTTATGTTAAAATAATAACAATCTTTTTTTTCAAATATCTCGAAAATTAAAATTGAACGGTAATAACATGCAAAAGAAAAAATTTTGTGCTTTATAGTATATTCAAAAATTAAAATTGATGAGGATTTCTCTATTTCAAATAATGCCGAAAGAAGAAAGAAAGTCTGTTTATATAAACAGACCTTCAACGCTTTAAAAAAATTACACAAGAAATATGGAAACTAAAAAGTTTGTTATCGATATATCATTAAATAATAATGTTAACTGTATTTGTGCTTAGCATATTGCGCAAAATCTATAGAAAACGACTAAATGAATGTCATCGAAAGATTGGTCGAGAAACACATATTGTTTGATTTGGAAGATCATTAAATTTTAATGTACAATAGGCAATAATAAAAGTGATAGTGTATCGTACAATAGTTAATTCGAAACAAAAAATTCATGATTTAATTGATACAAAGAATTCATGATTTAGTGAATTGAAGCAAAATAAGGATCAAATTCGAAGTATAACAAACTAAATCTTTCAAAGGTATTAATTTTGAATTCGATTTTATTTTGAAATAAAAATATAAAGAATTTGATTTTAGTTTTCATATTTTTTTATATAACTTTTTTATAAAGTATTTGAAAGCTCTATGTACATAACATTTTTTTCTTCTTATAATCATAAAACATATTAGCAAAATTTATTTAAAATTAAAACATTCTGTATAATTACTAGATTTTCGTAGAAAATAACGAATTAATAGAAAATATTACACTATTTTAAAAAATAAAGTTGACTTTCTAAAATTGAACAATTGAGGTCAAAATAGTATTGAACTTTATGTATCAAACTATAAAAAAACTGAATTAATATTAAATAATATATTATTAAATTTTATTAAACAACGGCGAAAAGGAGTTCTCTTTCAATGATTTCAATGATTTTTAAACATTAAAGACTAAAAATCCTAAACAATTTTTTTTTATACTAAGTCTTAATTTTCGAGATATTATATAATTATCATATAGTTATCATTATATAAAATTTTCTAAATATTCATGATGTACATCAATATACAATTAATTATTTATAAAAATATCATGGAAGTTGACATCCAAAATGTATAATAGTGCAAACTATTATTACACTTAATATCTGTCTATGAGAATTTTTCTTATTTGCGGAATATGAAAATAAAATGGTAATTATGTAATTTAATTTTGTTTTTTCAATTTTAATTATTTTATTATAATTTATCTTTAAGTTTCATTTTATGAAAATCTATTAATATATTTTCAATTTTATACACGATGGATCGCATAACGTATCAAATAGATAAAAGATAATTCTTTTAATTTTACTTTAATTTTACTTATTTTATTATAATTTTTTTTTTAAATAATCGTTTTCAAAAATAATTCTTTGTGAAAAAATAAGAAAAAAACATAGAATAAAATTTTTTTGTCCAAGGTTAGTTTTTAAGATAATCAAGTTTGAATATTCACTATGTACACATTTCAATGTAAAATAGAATGCCGATTTTATTTATAATTA
Source organism: Apis dorsata (assembly GCF_000469605.1). NCBI lineage: Eukaryota > Metazoa > Arthropoda > Insecta > Hymenoptera > Apidae > Apis > Apis dorsata. Next base: position 253,782 of record NW_006263911.1, read on the forward strand.
ATAAATTACAATATTCTATTAATTATTACAATTGAGGTCAAAATAGTATTTTATTATATTAAAAACATTTTACTATTAACATGATGTTCTTACTTATATAATTGTACTGTTTTTATTATTGATATTTATACTTTTGTTATTCTTTATTAATTTTTGATTTTCATATCACTAATAAATACATAATTAATGCGTTCTATTAAATGATTTATGTCTTGAATGTCTTAAATCTCTGATATTGTGAAAAATACTTTACATGATATCCATTGTTTTTTTTTAGAAAATTTATCAAATTGAAATTTAATAATTTCAAATTTTATTATATATATATTATTATGTATTATTACTCTAATCGCGTAAATTATTTTAAAACATTATTTTTTTTATACAATGTTTTTGTGAAATATGCAATTTGTGAATTTAAATTGTATGATACATAATAGAATAGTAATCGTAATATATCTGGACGAAAAATGATTTTGCATGAAAAATAAAAAAAATTTTGTAATTTTTTCCTTCAAAGTTTTGTTTTCCAAAAAATCGATTTTGAAGATTAACAAAATTCGTAGAATCATTATCTATTCAGTGGTATTACAATTAGTACCGCACATTATATATATTTTTTATATATATTTATTACATATATTTACATATA
>NW_006263911.1:254827-257798 GCF_000469605.1 Apis dorsata
ATATTTATTTATGAATAATTTTTAAACAATTATTAATAATGATGTAAACATGAATGAATTGCAAAGACAAAACGTACAAATAAATCTTTTCATCAGTAAGTATTTTGTTACTTTTAATATTTAATAAATATAATGTCATATAACCTATAAGTATAAATATAATAAAAATATAATATAAATATAATAAAATTTAATGTATAAATGAAATTAAATTTTTTTTAAGTTCTAAAAGAATTTATTTACAGATTTCCAAAAAAATCCATTAATTAAAACAGAAAAACAATGGATAAAACAATAAATAATAAAATAAAATATAATTTTGAGTATTCATCTCATTTAAGAGTATGTTCAAAACATTTTACAATTGATTGTTCTGTTAAAAATTCTTAGAGTTCAAAATGATTACTAAGAGCTATATCAAATATATTATGCACTTGAATGCAAATATATATGCACTTGAAACATATGCAATAGATAGATATATTTAATATTTCACAGAATGAAACAAAAAATAAAAGTGCAGGATATAACTTTATAATCAATATTTAAATTTAATTTCTATTATTTTAAATTTATATAATTCTACTAATTTATTTTTAATTTAAAAAATGATGAATCTGAAAATAATATATATATATATATATTGTTAGTACTGATAAAAAAATATGATATTTAAGAAATCTTTAGAGAAAAGAATCCTTAAGAAAGAAATGAAAAGTTTATATTGGTGATTTTAAAGAATGTGATCTGATAAACGAGAAAAAAGATTATATATACAAGATTATTACAACAACAATAGCAAAAAAAAAAAACATTACAACAGAAAAATAGAAAGCTTATATAAAAAATTAAAGATTTTTATTTTTTAGTGGATGATTTGAGAAATAAACATATGATTACTGAAAATATTTCTGTAATATTTTTGGTATGTATAAATTTTAATGATAAATATAAAAAAAATTTTAATGAAATCTTATTTATTATAACAAATTTATTATATTATATTATTTATTATAACATTTATTATAAGAAATTGTTATGTTTGCATGTCTTACTAATTATTATTAATATAAATCTTTTATTATTAATTTAAATATTTAAGTTATATATATTAATTATTACTTTTTTTGTTTTTCTCTTATTTTAACATAATTTATCTAGATCTAAGATTTTATTTAAACAAATGATGCAATATAAATTTATATGAAATGTGATTAAAACTTTTATACATTTCATTTCTCGTATAGAAATATTCAATTAAGAAAAATTCTTTTTTGTGATGCAATTTTTTGTAATATTTGCCAATTTTTAAGCTATATCAATTTCATTAACAAAATTTTAGAATGAGGAAGTTATATTTTGATATATTTAGCAATTTTTTTTTTATTTTTTCGATAGTTTAATGAAATTGAAAATATTGTTTTTTTATGGTTTCATGATCTTTTGAGAACAGAATAAGATAATCATATCAGATAATCAAAGTAATTAGTATTACTTTTTACTAAAAATTCATATTAATAAGCAACAATAAATGAAGAATTATAATGATTTAATCTCATGCATCAGATTGCCAAGTACAAAGTCTAAATTATTCAATTCAGATATCTTATCTATTATTGATATCTTATTTATAAAATCAATATAGTTAAAAATTAGCTCAAATTAGAAACATATTTATTAACATTACAAAAAATATTTTTTTCATAATAAATTAAATTGCTCGAATTTTTTTATTACACTTCATCTAGCCGAATTAAAAAATTTTACATTTATTTTTATTTAAGAAAACATAAATATATTAGAGATATATTTCTTAATATTTTCTATATCTTATTCTACATAAGAAAAAAATGTTCTAAAAGTATTTTATTTTACAATCAATAATTATAAATAAATAATTTTTTTTTAGATATTATTTTGTTTTTGTTATCTTTTTATATTAAAATAAATTATAAGAAAATAATTACAGATTAAATTATAAATCTCTCAGTTTTTTCAAAATTATAATTTCCAAAATATATGTATATTATAATCATTACTATTTAAAATTATAAGAATAAAGTAGAAATTAATAAATAATAAAATAAAATATATTTCAAACTTGATAATAATTAAATTACATTTTATAAATATTTATATATTACTTTAAAAATAAAAACTTCCATAATTATTTTGCATATGTGGTGTCATGTAAATGATTTTATCTTTGTATCAATTATCTGAAGCCATGTTTATAAATTACAAGATTTGTGGAATATGGGTAATATAAATTTCAAAGATTTAAAAAATATTGATTGAAGTTTATTTATTAATTTATAAACAATTTAAGTTTATGTTAGATAAAACGAAGAATAGAGTGCGATAGCAATATAATGAAGACAAAACAAATTCATTCTTTTTCTGTCTCGGTTCATTTAATACAAACTTCAATTATAATTTAACAAATAATTTAACCAATATTTTTTTATAACTTATTTTCATTTCTAAAATCAATTCTTTAAAAATGTTTCATAACTATTAACCCTTTGCAATTGCAAACATCAAAATATTTATAAGAATTATTTTTACTGACTGTGGCATCTTGATATGGTAGTACATTGAATCATATGTGATATTATTTTTATCATTGATATATCATTTGTAGAAAATTAAATGATTTATTTTGTTATTATTACATTTTATAATATTATTTAAAATTATGATATTTCTTAAAACATTCTGATATGTAGCCCCAAATTTGCATGTATAATAATAATATATTCATTCTTGTTTCTTTAATTTTATAATTATAATATAATAATTAATATATAATATTATTATATAATATATAATAATTATAATATATTATACTTTCTTTTAATTTTGTGGACTATATTTTATTATTGAGCTTATCTATCATAAGTAGATAGTTATAATGTCACAAAAATTGTGAATTAATTGATCTACTAATTTTCATATAACCTCAAATAAA
>NW_006263911.1:258298-277668 GCF_000469605.1 Apis dorsata
TCGATTATTGACTTTAAATGATAATAATTTCTGAAATATAATTCCAAATTAAAATATCCTATAAGAATTTAGCTTTAAAAGATATATTTTATCATTATAAATTAACATTTAATTATAAAATATATGATTAATATCATAGTATAAGAAATTAGTGAGAAAAAAATATTTATATATTATATTATATTTGTGAATAATATAAAATGTAATAAATAACTGATATTTCATTCCTATATATCTATTTATTTTGATAATTATTTATAATCTTATTGACGAAACCAAATTATTTGTAATTATTTTATCAATTTTATGTTATTCTTCCATTATTTTCTAATTCATTTTTATTTGAAAATTTATATTTTTTAATTCTTTTTTTTTAATTTTGCTTACAAATGTTTTTTATCGAATTAATATCTGGCGATTGGGATACTGTCTCTGATACATTATTTTTATTTTTTAACTAAAATATTATTTTTTAACATTTTTTAAATAATCGAGATTTGTTTTTCAAATCATTATTTTATTGGAAGTAATCAAATTGAAACATCAAACTTTTCAGTTTTTTTAGTTTTTATTAAATTCGTTTTTAATATATTTAAATACAAATTTCTTAAATTTCGTAAATTTCTTCACATACTGCCATGTTTCATATTAGAATACTACTTCTGTTATTTATATAATTCTTCTCCTCTCTTTCTTTACATTAATTTTCATTTATTTGATCTATATTATTAAATTTATTTTCATTAGAGAAATTTATATTTTTTCAAAACTTTATTGATTTATTCATATAAATTTTCACAAATTATAATCTTTTTTGTTTTTGATAAGTAAGATTATATAAGCATATATAATCTTATATATAAGCAACATGTATATGGTATCTATATTAAGATAGATAGAAGATATTGATGGATGCAGTAATTTCGTTTTTTTAAAAATTCTAAAAGATATATGTATGATGGATTTTCTTGTCTTTTAAGGCCAGTTTTCATTACAGTCCCTTTAAGAGAATCATGTTCCACGACGAGATTTTCTTCCACGAGATTTTTTAAGATATTGATGATATCTATCTATTCTATTGTTTTAAACGTGCTTTTGATTGGCTTGAGAATTTAAATGCTTAATTTTATTACTAAATAAAATCGTAATAAAATTTATCAGGGGCAATCAACAATTTTTTTTGAGAATTTCTAAAATGATATATTTGATATAATTTGATTTAATACAAAGCGATTGTATACATACTTTTCCAACATTGATCGAAGTATTGTAGTTTTTGAATGGGAATTAAATTTTCTTTCAATTTTTTATTAAATTTTCAAGATTTCCAAAAAAAAGCGAAATTAAATTTTTTAAATTATTTTCATATAATCGTAAATTTTTTTAATAAATTAATGGAAAAAATTAATAAAAATTTAATGTTATGAAACATTCCATTGAAGTAAAAATAATATTTATCAAACAAATAGAATAATAAAAAAATTCAAAAAAGATAAAAATAGAAACGTGTAGCAAAAATATACAATAATTTATAATATATAATAATTTTAAACTAAATAATTGACTATATAAATGATAAACTAATTGAATATAATTAAAATAATAAAATTGAATATTAAGTTTTTTCTCATTATTTATATATATTTTTCTCATTTAAAGTAATTACAAATATGCAATATCTTATTTAAGTAAATGTAAAGCGATATAATTTTTGAAAAAATTTTTTATTGAATAGAAAATAAATATGAGAAAAAAATCACATTTTTGTCTAAATTTAATATCAAATTATTTATAAATTTATTTTTTGTGTATTAAAATTTAATTTTCTATAATTTTTTATAATTTTAAAACATTGTTTTTATCATATAAAATAATAATCGTATAAAAATACTAAGCTTTTAGTCATCTCAAACTTAACATTTTTTAATAAAACATTTAAGAATAATTTCTAGTAACACTTCTGTAGATAACATTTCTTTTATTTTTACATTGATTATTATCTGAAATTGGAAAAGAAGCTTCTTCATTGATTTTGATAATTTTTGGATATATTATAGAAAACAAGATTTTTAATAACTTTTTCTGCTTAGTTTTAATTTTCGTAAAAAAAATTGTTATTATTTTATAAAATTTTACTTATATATATTCATAACAATACGTAAATATGAGATCGCCGTTTATTTATTTACGATGTATTTTTAAACTTATCATATCTCTATCTATAAAGAACTTTAATAGAATTACACCAACTAAATGATGTTTTATTCTCTTCTTTTTATAGAAAAAATCTCCATGTCATTGCGACAAATAGAGCTGAAATTCGAAGAATTTATTTACACTTCTTTAGTTTATTCTTAAATCGATATTTTTCATTTAAACAATTGTTCTCCATATTCTTCCTTGACAATCTGTAACATGAATAAGTTTGTTTATTGATCATTCAATTATCGATATATTCATGTATAATATATTCAAAGAATGAATAGATTGGAATTCAATTTTATTTTCTTATTTTTTTTTGATTTTAGATTATTTGATCTTAATCTTCAATAATAAGATTTATGTAATTGATTTCACTTTATACATAATCATTTTAGATTTAATGCATATTTTCTTAAATTCTGATCAGTAATTCCAAAACATTAAATTAGCGGTTGATAATATTTTTCAAATGCATTTTTGAGGTCTTAAATTTCGTTACATTGTATAAAACGACCACATTCTTACGTGAAAACTTGTTAATTTGGCCTAAACTGACTATTAGAATCTTTTCTTTTCTTAACTTATCTCAGAAAATATAGAACAAGTCAAATTTTCAAATTGATCTTTTCGTGTTAAAAAATTTAGATTTATTTATCAAGTCAAGTAGCATGAAATTGACTCATCTCTGCAAGATTCAAGTATAACTCTTTTATGTTAGCAATTAGATATCTACTTTCTCATGTGGAATATGAGTCATAGTTCCGCAAACTATCCATGGTTCAAATATAGTTTTAATAATTCTTTTAAATTAATAATCAATAATTTCGCTCTTACTTACTTTAAAATATGATTTATTTTTGTAAATTATCCATGATTAAAGCACAGCATTAATGATCCTTTTGTACTAATGAGATGAGACATCAATGAAATATTTAGTTTTGATAGTAGATAGAGAATTAGATGTCAGAATAGTTTTGTATAATGTATAGTATATATTGTATAGTTTTGTATAATGTAAATTTGTATAATGTATTGGGAAACTTGAATGTTAAATATTTTCTTATTTGTATAGTTTATTTAATATGTGGCTGTAGATCCTTTATATTGAATATCTCTTATATATCTCTTAAATCTGTCAACAATTTGGCATTTATACTACCATTTTAGAAGTTTATATTAGAAATTTCTCTTTTAGAAGTAATTAATTACTCTGGATTTCTTTTATTTATTTGTTCCATAGATTCTCAGATTATTCTATGCATATTATCATTAATGAATTCATATGATATAATTAATTTAGCTCTGGAGTTGCTGTCACGTTAAGGATATTAGTTTAATTCTGTACTTCATATAAATTATGAAATTAATTCTATAAAAAGATTCTATTATATAAAATTCTCTTTTGAATGTATAAAAAATAAAAATATTTTTTGTCGGTGATTATATTGTAAACAATTGATTAAATATTTTAATTACAGATATATTTCTCATAGATTCTAATATAAAGAGTTTTTAAACTATCAATTAATGAAATTATATACGTATTTTTATATATAAGTATATATAAGTATTTTTATTTTGTTATTCAAACAGATCAACATCTAAATATGTATAAAATGAAATAATTATTTTCTCAATAGAATATAACAATTCAAATTTTTGATAAATTTATAATAGATAATTTAAAAATATATTTATACATTTTGAAATAAATTTTCAAATTCTTATTCTTAATCTATTAAATCAATAATTTTCCTTTTAAAATAGTAATAAAAGCTTTTAAAACAAAATGATTTTGATCGTCGTGATATAATTTTTGTTGAAGATTTGAATTATTAATATTTCATTACTTCTCCTTTACAATTTTATTTCTCTTGTACATGTGCTTTAATACATCCAGGTTATAATGCTTAAAAAAAGATTTTAAAAAATTAAGAGTATTTCATTAATCATAGATAGCAATTCTAGAAATATTAATTAGATAAATTAATAAATATTGAGGTATATAAACATTGCAGTACGATAATTTTATCATATTAAAATATTCGAATTTTAAAACATATTTCTCAAAATGTTGATATAAAGCTATAACTCTACTGATTCAAGAATTTTTCATAATTTCAATATTTGAATCCTTTATCTTATTTACTCATTTCTATTGATATCAATTACATTTTATATACATTACATTCTATTAATGAATTATGATTCAAATAATTTATGAATTATTTAAACTTCAGAATAATAAACTATCTTAAAATAAAAATTCTATACTTAGAAATATTTCGGGTTAACTTGAGGTTAAATGTTTTAATTTAGTAGATTAATAACAGTATGAACTTCAGTTTCATGCAATAAATCATACAATATTTATATTGAATCCATTTTTTAATTTTTTAATTTTTTTTTAAATTTTTTTCGTTATATATTCCTTTTCATTCTAAAATTAAAAAGCATTTTTTTCTCAAATTTATTGGAATTTGCTTTCGAAGCAAAATTATGAATAAATTTTTGAAAATATCTAATCAGTTTTTATATAAATCAAGTAAAAATTAACAATTGTTTTTCTATTATTTTTACAATAATATTAAAAAATATAATTAATAAAATTAATTTTTGAAGTGTCTTTGTTTTACTAGAACGTTCACGCTTAATTCATTCTTTAATTCAATATTGTTTCTTATAAATTTTTCATTCAATAACACGCCAAAGACTTTCACTAATCAAGAGATCAAGCAATTTATATTAAAACTTTGATATTTTTTTAAAAAAATTTTTGCTTCATATTTTAATGATGTGTACTGCAGCATGTTGATAAATATTAAGTACTGGAAAAAATTCGTGCCATCGTTTTTTTTGTTCTTGTAATGAAACGAAATTTCGATAAATAATTTGCAAATTTAATGTAATAAAGTTGATATTAATAGAATATTATCTAAGAATATTATCTAAGCTATCATATTGATATGATGCTTCGTTTTCAGATGTTTCACTATTTCTTTGTTATATATATAAGATTAAAAATGGATAATGAAAACATAAAAATTTTCTTGTTTTGTGAGTTTAAAGTAAGAAATACTGCAGCAAATGCTGCAAAACACATATATAATATGGGGATTATATTATTAATAAAATTTCACAAAAATTAAAACAATTCAAGAAAAGCAATGAACCGCGTTAAAAAAGGAACTGCGTTCTATCTGTTATTGAAGATGATGAATTGCGATAATCCACTGTGCAAATCCATAGAAAAGACATGCAAATATTGCACATATATTCGAATATAAAGAGTCTAGAAAGAGATCTCATTCATTTACTTTTTGTAATAGGTAAATGTAATATCTCACGTTATCATGTTATCGCTAAAAAATAAAAAAAACATTAAATGCTTTGTCTCATATTTCTTACAATTTTGATTTATTGTCGTGTGATTATCATTTTTTTCTTACTTATATCAAATTTTCTTGCAAATAAAAATTTTAATGATTGTTAATTTGTTAAATAAAATATGAAATCAATAATTAATTCGTTCCTTGATAATAAATAAAAAAAAGAAAAAAAAACTTTTGAAAAATAAATGATAATTACTTTATCAATTAAAATTATTTTTCAAAAAAGTTTTAAATATTTGAATTTTGACATAGAAATACAGACGAATTTTCTCTAGTAACAAATAAATACATTTAACACAATACTTTTTTTATTCGCATTGAGATGTTTTCTTTAATTTTTTGCAATATTAATAAAATTTTTTCTTCAGAATCTGAATTTCAGTATAGAATTTATCATTACTAAAAATATTAAAAATTAATTTAGAATTTAGAAAATATAAGCAGCAAATAATCAAATTATACAAAATGCATTGCATTTTTTTTGTATAATTTATTTATAATTATTTTATTTAGAATGATTTAGATGATAAGAAAAATGATTTTTTCTTGGTGCATGCAGATTAATTACAGTTTTCGATTTGGTACATAGATATATACTTTATGAGTTAATAACTATGGCAAGAATTCGTTATATATATAACTATTAAAAGGATACTATTTAAAATGAAATAACTTTTTTTGAGATATTATATTGAGATATATTAGAAGAATTAGTTTACTATTCAGTTTGTAAAAAAAAAAACTATGAAAAAATTGATCGAAATTACAAAGAACACTCGCAATGAATTTCGATATATATGTGATGTATGATCTTCATGAATTTTGATGATTTTTTTTTAATATTTTTTTATTTATTTATTTTTATTATTTATAAATCAAATCTTTTGACAAAAAAATATTCAATAAAAAATGCCAAAATATTTTTAAAAAACTTTATAGTAATCATAAAATAACTGAAGTTACCTGAAGTTTAATAGGAACACTTGATTGGCAGCTGTAATCGAAGCTGGAATAAAAAAATTTAAAAAAATAGTTGTCTTCGGTTGAATTTGCAATCTAGAAAAATTTGTCCGATTTTTCATTCGATTATCGTTCGAAGATCAACCATAATGAAATATATTTCAAGAAATTCAAGTGGATAGATTGGGATTCAATTTTGCTTTTCTTTTTCTTCCAATTTTAAATTGTTTAATCTTATTCATTGTTGGTATATTTATTTTACTTCACACATAAAACTAATTCATATTATTTAATGCGTTTAATTTTTTTTTTTTTTCAGTTCTGATCAGCAATTTTATATTAAAATGCTAAGTTAATGACGACTGATAATATTTTTCAAATTCATTTTTTAAAATCGTGGCCTTCGTCACATCATATGAGATAATCATCTCTGATATTTTATTTAAATTAAAATATAATTATTATATAGCCTATATTTAATTTATTCTTGCATCTCTGAGCAGAATAAATTGAATTCAGACTGATTTTTTTGCGACAGATTAAAAACTAGATTTACTTACCAAGCTTGTTGAATAGAATCGAATGTGACCCATTTTTGTAAACTATTCATGGTAGAATATGAATATATTCATTTCCATAATTCTTTATAATTCAAGTATAGATTCAATGATCCTTTTTTTTACTTAATAGGTGCCTATTTTCCTTCGTAGTATGATCTGCTATCCATGGTTTTTTAGTTGTTTTACATTAGCAATTAGATACCTACTTTTGCTCATAGAATATAATAATTTCTGCAATATATATAATAATTCAAATATAGTATCAGCAGTAATTTTGCGTTGGCAACTAGATATCTATTTTCGTTTTTGAATATGAGCTTTCGAATATGAGCTGCAAGTTATTTTTAATTCAAGCTTCAGTGGCTGTTTTTCATTAGCAATCAGATTACTTATTTCATAAGAAGATTAGAATCACCATTATCACATTTTCTACAATGTATAGGCTTATATCTATGAATATCAAATATTTTTTTGTGCAATCAATTTAATTAATTCTATTCAATATTTTGTTTCCATAAGATTAATTTTATCCAATATTTCTTGAATTTCTGTCAATAATTCAATATCCGCAGGATTATGAGACTTTTATCCTAAAAGAGTAGAATTTAATTAATTCTATTCAATTAATTAATTCTATTATAATTATGCAATTAATTATATTTTGATTACCTTTTTCAAGTTGTTACTCTACACATGTTAATGCTGATAAAGAATTTAATATAATATAATTCATTTATTACTATCTGTTGATTCTACCCTGATTAATATATTCTATCCTGATTACTATGCATAGTTAACATAGAGTTACTTATATTAGTATGTAGTATGTTTAGAAATAAATTTAATTACGTTTTAATGTTTTATTACTTCTTGACATCGTTTTTTACTCATATTTAAATATGCACATATTAATTACACACATATACAAAGGCACAAATTCAACAAGTGCAAATATGATATTTTTATTTTAATGTTGGTAACATATTTTTTTTATTTAAAATATGATAAGACGGCGAAAGAAAATCGTATATCTTATTTCTTAAAGAGTGCATTAATTTTAAAATTACAAATTTAATTACATTATATATGGTTTATTCATATATAATTATAATGATGTAAATAGTGAAACAATTTTTCCAAATCTATAATATCAATTCTACGATATTTTTATATTTTATGGATAATTTTACTTTTTTATGAATAATATTTTTTTAATATAAAATAGTTAAACAATTCGCCATATTTTATTTTATTTTTATTTTATTTTATTTTTTATTTTATCAAAGTAAAATCAAAGTAAATTTTTAAAATTCATTTTTACATAACATTTGAATATAACGATTTATCTAATACTGTATGATTGTAAATCATCATTTTTCGAAAAGTCATAAAAGATCAGTTACGTTAGTCATAAGAAATGTCAACATAATATATCAATAAGAAAGGTAAACAAAAACTAATTAGATTTATCATATATTCTTTTAAATGTTGCCCAAAAATTTATGTATTTTTGTCTAAAAATTTTTTGTTCGTAATTTTATAACATATAATAGTAATCATTGATTAATATTTTTACAATAAAATGATAATAATTGATAATATATTAAAAAATCATTAAAATCGTTTTTTTTTTTGTAAACATTTATCAAATAAAGTTCAAAAAAAGTAAAAATTTTGTGTTTTAAAATGAATCCAAGCGAAATATTATAATTCCTTTTTACGAAATTACAGTAGTTTACAGAAATATTATTGATAATTTTTTGATTGAAATTTAATATTTCTTTAATATTATGAGATAATAGAGTATATGTATTTAAAATGATAACATATTTTTACTTTTCAATTTTCCATATTAATTCAACATATCTAAATTTTTTATATATTTAAATAAAATATCTTTTTTAATAATAAAAAAATATCAATTTTATTTTTTTTTAATAAATTTTATTCGTTTATGTGAAAAAAAGATGGAAAAATGATAACACAAATATTAAAAAATATATTATCGAAATTTTTTAAGAATGGAAATGTTTTATATGTATTTTGATTTTTATTTAATCATAAGATCATAAGATAATCAGGAATCTTAAGTTTAAGGGATAAATGGAAATATAAAATAATAAAAAAATATCATGTTTCACAAATATATATTAATATACTATACATGAAATAAAATGATAATAATATTTTTATTTCAATTAATAAAATTGAACTTTAACTTATAAAATTGTTCTCATTAATATATTTTTAAATTTTTGATAATATTTTCATGAAGATATGATATTATAAATATGATATATATGTATATGTATTATGATTATATGTAATTATGATTAATTACGACTAATTATGATTGATTTTAATAAAGTATGAAGATGATATGAATGATAGATTATGAATAGATTTTTAATATATGAGTATTGTTATAATATATGTTATAATCATGTTATAATCATATATTTTTAATATATGAGTATTATATTATTATTATTTATATCTTACAAAACATACAACATAGTCATAAATTTATACTATTTATATTATTATATAAATATTATACATATATATATTTTTATGATTATACTTTTATATATATATGTATATAGAATTTATCCATAAAAACAAGACAAATATTTACAATTTTGGGCGAAATGATAAATATATATAAGTACATCTTATGAATTTTAGTGTTTCTCGATATTAATCCCAATTTTATATATATATTTATATAAAATATTTTTTTGTTAATAGGAAATTACTTAAAATACAATTACTTAAATATAATTAGTACAATTTTCTTTTATAAATTTTATAAGAAAAAAGATAAAATGATAATATACATCTAAAGAAACAGATGAATTTTTTTCATTTGAAAATTAATAAAAATATTTTTTATTTATTATATTTTTGTATGCTGAAGCTGAATCTGAATTTGTATGCTGATTTTTAATAAATTTTCCATCTGATTGTTATCAAAACAATCAAAACTATATTATAACAAATTATTCCCTTGTACTTAATCTCTATTAAAAAATTTTAAAATAATTTTCTAAATAATTTTCATTCATTTTCATTTTTCTCTTGAAAATGGATTTTAGATTATTAATATTTCACTATCTCTTCTTCTTAATTCTATATTACATTGAAATACAAGTAATAAAATATAAGTAATACGAATGAATATTTGAACGAATAGTTTTGCTTTTCATTATCCAATTTTAATTACTATAATACTTTATCTTTCAGATTCCGTTCTTCTAAGGCTTTTAATGTGATATGTTTTTAGAAATATTTAGCTATCAAACGGATCGAATTTCAACAATCGAGATTTTAAAAAACGGTTTAAATTATTAAATTCAACCTGATAAAAAGATGTATTGATTGCATTACAGATATTAAATCTATGTAATAATTTATTCTCAGAATCCTATCTAGAGTTTGTCGAATGAGAAACGTTGTTTGCAATTCATTCATAATTATTGCCAAAAAGTTTTTATTTCGTCTTACAATATAATACTTTATCTTTTGGATTGCGTTCTTCTAAGACTTTTACTCTGACATGTATTGGAGACAGATTTCAGATTAATATTTCATTCTTTGTTTATCTTTTGCTTTTATTTCCTATTATAGTATAATATTTTATTTTTCGGATTACATTCTTTTAAAACTCTTAATCTGATATGTTTTTGAAAACGTTTAGCTATCAAACGGATCGAATTTCCATGATCGAGAAGAAGACAGCTTAAATTGCTAAATGTCTAATGTTCAAGGATGCATTGACTGCATCACATATGTTAAATCTGTGTAATAATTTTTTTTCGGAATCATATATTCGTCGAATAAGAAACGTCGAATAAAATATTGTTTTGCAATTTATTCATAATTATTGTTAAAAAAGAAGAGTTGCAATACTCAAAACACAAAAAAAAATTAGGATTTTATTTCGCTTATCATGGCAATTTTAAAAATACTATTTAGGCAATTGTAGATTGCCTAATAGATAGAATAATAGATATTGCGTTATTTATATAATTTAACATTTTTATTAAGTTTATGATGAATATAAATTCGCTGCTTGAATCTGAATACTTTAAATTTAAATTCATTTATAACATACTTTCTCAGTTTTGATATCTTTTTATTTCATTTTATTTTCTCAATAATATTTTTTTTATAATAACACAATCATAAAGTTCGTTTTCTACGAATCATCTCTCTATTATCATAAAAATATTCACTTTTTGTTTCATTTATTTTTTGTTTCATTATTTCAGAGATTATATGTCTCCTATTTTTTTTTTTTTATAAATCTTTTGTTCTAATTGTTTTTTTTAGATATTTTAATTCTTTTTATTGATGAACAAGATATTCTTACATCAAAAAATATCATGGTTTAATTATGTATGATTTTAAAATTTTTACTATTTTCATAATTTTTTAACAGAATATCCTTTTTTTGATAATATATTGTAATATTTAATTCTTTTTGTTTTGTTCTATTTTTTGTTCTATTATTTTTTCTCGAGTGTTCAAATAAAAATGATTTAGATAGAAAGCCAAAATGATTTTTATCTAACGAAACCATCATGTATAGAAAGAAAAAACTTTACAATTGTTAAAAATTGTCCGCAGTCGGTAAATTAGGATGCAATATAAACATATTGCATTTTTAATTATTTAAAAGATTTAGACAATGAAATCATAACAATTAAATTTAATATTATTAGAATATTATTGTATACAATATTTATATATGTTACATCTATATCTATATATGTAACAAAATTTAATATGTAATAATTTAATATATTTATTTAATATAAAATTTAATATATAATAATAGCAATAATAATTTCTGTCATTTAATTTTATTAAAAATAGCACATGTACAAAATATATTATTTTATGATTTTTTTTTATTTTTAAAAAATTTTACAAACTATCAATATTCGTGTTAAATGTATCATTCATTATTATATAGTATATTTTGTTTTCTTTTTATATTTTTTCCAATATTCTAATATTATTAAATTTGAATTTAAATAATTTTAATCAGTAAATTTAATATAATAATTACAATCTTATTAAAAATTTTTTTGTAATGTTTGAAATTTTTATGATCTTACATATGTTGAATTTCTTTGTATTTCCTTTATATTTCTTCAAATAGTTTATCAATGATTATTATAGAATGTAAAATGAAAATTTATACCATAAATTAATTTGTGCATAGTTACAATATGCTTTACCATTTATAAGTATTTAAATATATTGTTTTATATATTTTTTTCTAATAGTTTTTTAAATCCTATTTCATTAGTTTTTTTTGTATATTTTTTGATATTAACTTATTATCTATTATATTTATATTTTTATTGAAATTATTAAAAATCTTATTTCTGTCATTTATAGCTATTCAGATTTATATCTAGATTTATATTAACTAATCATATTTATTTTAAATTAATTTAAAATTTCTTTTTATTATATTATATTTATAAAAAAATTTTTATTTTGATCTTTTCTCACTTGCTACATTTTGAAAAGCAATCTATAGAAAATATTGATATTAAAGTAAATTAAAATATTTGATTTATAAATGGAATAAATGCAAGAATAATATTCATGAAAGTTTATTTTTAGAATTTTTTTCAACAGTTTCTGTATTTATATCTTTTGGTGTAAATCATAAATATAGTGCTTAAAATATTGTTTCTAATATTACATCGTATATGCTTTTATAAATTTCATATTATAACTAACAATTACATTTATATTATTTCAATATATATTGAAAAGAGATAATTTGTTTATAAAATTTTTTAAATCATTATATTCTTCTTTACTTAATTTTTTTATTAATTATTTTTCATTACTTTTTTTCAAAAGTAAATTTAAATAATTTACACAATAAAGTTGATTTGAATTTGATTTTTTCATATAATTCTTTCAAATATAATCATTAATCATTTGGATCAATACAATAACAAATACAAACATAAATTCATCTGTTATCTAAATCATTAAATCGTTGTTCATATCTGCTATGATTGAAGTTTCCATGAAAATATTTCATAAAATCTATTGTAATTCTTATTTCTTCATCTAGTGTTAATTCTAAAATAGTTTTATCTAGTTTTTTATATTTTTGCATTTTTAGAGAAAAATTTTTTAAAATTCTTGATGTTAGTAAATGAGAAAAATTTCTTGCTAAACAATTATTTGCTAAACAATTAATCTTATAGCATAAAATTTTATTCTGCTTTACTGATAATTTTAAATTTAAACTCAAAGCTAAAATTTCGATCAGTGAAAATTCTTCACAATATTTGTACACAACTTTTGATATTTATGCACTTCTCAATATATCCATAGTAAAATTAAATTCTTCATTTGATTTACTTTTAACTAAATTAGTTTTACATCTTCTTTTATCATAAAATTCTACAAAGACTTTTAATAATCTTTTTTTCTTCTAAATAATTTATTATTTAATTTGAAACACAATTCCAATCTGAAATTCATTAATACAATTATGAAATTCTTTAGTATAATTTTACTTATAAGTAATTTCATAATAAATCTATTTCATAATGAAATCTACATCTATATATGTTGTTATATATGTTGTACCTTTAGTATTTTTTTTTCTATAAACATTGTATTTTTATAAATGGTTTTATTAATCCAATTCGATGAATTAATTAAGTTTAAATTGTCTTTAATGAATCATGAATGCAATTTTGATTTAAAATTTTTCCATACTTTTAGGCATGAAAATGAAACGATTCTAATCCTGAAATAAAAATTAACTGTTAGGAATTATATATTTCATTTCGAGATATTATTCTCTCTTCTGTTATATGATAAAAATTATAAACTACAATTTTATTAATTATTCAGAAAAAGAAATTGTTACATACAGAGTTTTTCATTTTTTTTCTTGATTAAAATAAAACTTTACAATGCGAAATAAAACAAAATTTTTCAAATAAAAAATGTTTAATTTTTAATATTTCATTACATTGTTGTAAAAAAAAATACCAAATAAAATTGCATATAATAATTGAAAGAAAATTAAAATTTTAAAGATAAATTTCACTCCTTTAAAGAGAGTTTTTAAAAAAGATTGTTCCTATTTGTTTTACTTATTTATTTATTCTATAAAATATGAATTATGCATTCAAAAAAAATAAATCTATGAAGAAAAGTATAATTCACGCAAACAAAAATTATCAATTTTTAAAATTTATTGTAATGTTGTAAATAGAATAATGTTTTATGAATGTATAATTTTTCTTAACATATTTAAAAATTTATCATTTATTACTGTTAAAATTAATTTAAATATAATTGTCGAAATTTTTTTTCTTATATATTTCAAATTAAATTTAATTATTAATTTAATTATTAATTTTAAATTATTAATTTCTTAATTTTTTGATTGATATTTTTTTTTCTTTATAGCATGTATTCTGTTATTTCTAAATATATATATTTTTAATTGAAACCTTGATAGTATAATTGTAAAAAGAGAATAATCTGAAATAGCCGAATTTTTTAATTTCCTAATTATTTGTTTATTTATTACACATCTATTGTAATATATACTAATATATATTAATATATACTACTATCAATTGTAATTAAAGATTATTTCGATTTCTATCATATTTTACTATTTGAAACTATAATTGCATGATATATAATTATAATAAATATAATTAAAATAAGTATAAATAAATTTAATATAATTATATTTCTATATACTTTATAAAAAATTCACTTAATAAACAATTTTTGGTTAACAACAGATGCAATATTTCATTTCTATTCAAGCTATTATTCAACGATGATAAGTTATATATAACATCAGAATTCCAAAACTTCAGATGTTTATTTAAATAAATTTACATAGAAATTAAAGATTACAAAAAGGTTGCACTTAAAATTTATATATATATTTGTTCTACAATTACAAGTTTTCATTAAAAAAAAATCTTCATGTCTAATATTTTTAATTATTTTTTCAAAATTCTTTTCAAAGTTCAAATTGTTAAATTTGTATTATTTATATACATATTGTTAATTTTGTATTATTTATATACATATATATATATATATATATATTACACACACACACATATACTACGCGCGCGCACATACAAATACTTATACTGTAATTAAGTAAATATAATATAAATACCCATATGAAAATATACATTAACTTGTATTTTAGGATTTTACATATGAATAATTAATGCAATTAGTTTTACTTTTGACTTCAAAACATTATTACACATTACACATAAACATTATCACATAATTACTTGAAAGTAATTTTGAAAAATAATATTTTGAATTTCGAAGTTTTAAGAAATTGTCATTTTGTAGGGAAAAAAATTTTTTTCAAATATAAAAATTGAAAAATTCTGATCACAATTTTGATTATCTGTTTTCAGATTCAAATAAAATAGTCTTTTGATTTTTTATACGATAAGTAGAATAATATAATAATGAAAGAAAATTGATCTTGAAATTTAAAATCAAAAACAACTTAGCAAGAATTTTTTTTCAACAGATTCAAAAATATAAAATACTCCTATAATTGTATAATTATAAAGACAAAATATTTCTTTCTACTTTATACTTTAAACTTTCATTGGACAAAATCGTCATCAACATATTTTTTTTAGAATAAAAATATTATAACTTATAATCCAAAATAATTATTTTCTAAAATAATTATTTTAAACGATTATATATCAATTCTAAAAAACAGTTAAAGAACTAAAATAATCTTATGACTGAAAAAAATTCTACCTTTGATATTGATTTTTATAAAACCAATATCAATTTTATTATATGTTTCGGTTTTATCATCAGATATTTATACAAAATATTTATAAACAATGTTATATTTTTTATCAAAATTCAAATACTTTTATCATTTGTAAAATTTGGAATCTATATAATTCAGAAAAACAAAAGATAAAATGTGATGAGTATTCAGTATATAATAAAATCAAAAATATCACTTTTTTAAACTTATGAGAAGAACTAGCTTTACATTCTTTTTTTTTTTTTGGATTGTAATAAAACATTTCAGTTTTTTTTATTAATGGTGAACATATTATATTTGTATATACATATTATATATTTGTTACATATTGTATATTTGTATATACATATTAAAAAAATAATGTTAACAATTTTTTAAATTCAATTACTTTATATAATATAAAAGTTATTATATTATATGTTGATTATATAATTATGTTGTTACGAGCTTCGATAACCATAATAAACGTACAAATGAATTGCTATAATTTATTATGTCATTCAATGATATATTTGGATAATTTATATAAAAAATTAAATAAAATAGAATGTGGAAAACAATAAATGAATCTATTAAAATTATTAATGTTAAATTATAAACTGAAAAAAATTATAAATGTTAAATTTATGAATTATAAATTATAAATTATAAAATTATAAACATTATTTCATAACAAGAATTGCTAAAATTCTTAAAAATAAAGAGATAATTTTGCAAAAATCTAAGAAATTATAGAAAAAAAGAAAAGTTTTGCTTTTTCGACCATCAACGAAAAAAACGTATAATTTAAGTTAAAAAAAACTTCAATGATATGTAAATAAATTATTGAAGATGTCGAAATTAATGTAAAAAATATTCGAATACAATTTACAGAAAATTTTAATACAGGAAATTTTCGAAAATAATAGTGAAGAATAATTTTTATTGACGAAAAAATATTTAATTTGAATCCTGATTTTAATTATTTTTTTAGATAATAATTATTATTACTACGATCTTAAAAACGATTATTATAGTTTAAATTGCTATTGGTTATTATGAAAAGATAAATGTAAAATTTATAATGGGAGAAATTAATAATAAAAACTATGTGAAATTCATCATAAATGAATGTGCTGTGAGAATTTCTGACAATAAGTTCATATATCAATAAAACAATGCTTCAATTTACATTATAATAATAAAATTATATTATTAGGATTAGAAAATTAATACATTAATAATAAAAATTTTTTAAACATAATTGAACATTGTTGAAAAAATTTTGTAAAAACTGTATATAAAAATGATATATAAAAATCAATTTTGAAATGTTAATGAAGCACGAATGAAAAAATTTCGATAAAAAACATTAAAAAATTATAAACAATTAACTGAAGTTATAACAAATAAAAGAGATTTCACAAGATAATAAGCATTTAAAAAATCGGTAAGTTTCTCTAAATAATATTAATGTTTTTGATAATTATCATTTTATTCATATAATCTATACAAATTATAATTTTGAATTTTTTTGTTCTAGCAGAGGAAAAATAACAAAATTTGAAATATAATTATATTTCCAATGGATGTATTATATCATTCAAAAAGTATAATTTTTTTGTATCAATATTACAAAATATGGAAAAATAGATGTGCCTGGGTATATATAATTTAAAAAAAAATTATACTATTATTCAAAAATTTACAATTAATTTAATTTTCCAAATTCCAAAGCAAATTCAAATTTGTGTTTCTAGCAATTGTTAAGATCGATATATAATGTTATCTAATTAATCCTTTTTTTTCTTTTCTTCTTTTTTTCTTTCTTCAAACTCCTTAAATTATTATGAACAAAAAAAAAAAAATTTCTTGATCTAATAAGGTTCTCAACATTCATTTTTAAGAAGTTCATTCTATAATTATATTATATGGTATGCTTATATTACATGGTATGGTATAATTATATCTACGATACGAAGATACATGATGGACAAAGAATATGATAAATTAATTAGAGAATAAGAGAACCAGATTAATGAAAATATAAAAGAAAAATTATTATTAAGAAAAAAATTTGGAAAAATTATATATTTATTATAATTGTTGCTGATCTCAATCTATCAAGTAATTATAAAATTTATAATCTAATCTTAGTTAACTATTTGATGAAAGTTTTCTTATATTTCAGAAATTTTCTTTTATTATTATTTTCAAGGTTTCGTTCTTTGTTAAATTATATAACAAAATAAAATAATATCGTGAGAGGACGATTTCATTTTTGAGTAAAATGTTTAAAGACTACTTGGAAATTATGTATTTATTAGAAATATTTACATCTTAGATTTGAGATGAAAATTTCCACTCATAATTTTATTCCATATATTTTAATTTCAATGGCGATCAATATCATTCTACACTCGAAGAAATTTATGGAAAACACTCTATTATTTGAATATAACAGATTTTTTCTTTATACAATATTTATTCCCAAGAAATTTTCCTTAATTTTATTTTTCCTTTATTTTCAAGAAATTTTCCTTAAAATTTTAGAAAATTAAAAAAAATAATTAGAAAAAATAAAGATTTCGTCCTAATTATATTGTATTTTAAAAATAATAATTGACGTTGATCATATTTGTTTTGAGGATGATTTTCATATCATATTTGCCTTGCCAAATGAAGTATTTGGCTAATATCTCTAATTCCTCTTGCGAAGAGAAAACATATGGCATCGATGATTGTTTTGTTTGATCTTCAATAAGAATCGTAGGACTTATTATTGTTGAGAAAACGGTTTGTTCAATGAATCTATCGAGAATCATAAAGAAATAGAGTTACTGATTTTTGTTCATTTTTATATAGATTAGTTTTCATTTTATGTACTATATTGATACTGTAAATATTAATTGTAATTGCAGTCGAGATTAATTATACTTGGAAGTACAGCTGGAGAGAATATTTAGATAATTAACTGAGCATGCAATTTCTCTTTCTACTTCTGAGATCCCTCACTATATTTCTGAAGAATATGAGAAAAAGGATTCTGAATTGAGATTAGAAGTCTATATTATTGTATTCGGATGAAATAAAACACGTTAGAGAATATGGAATGGTTCATAGTGAAAATTGGCACATAGGTAATGAAGATCATGAAGCGATAACGAAGAAATAATTTTCCAAGTGTCATCCACTTGACTTAAAAAATATAGACTTCGCTAAAATAAAGTGACTTAATATTGATTAAATAAAATTCAGATGTCGCAAGTTTTTGTACATTTATATGTCTATGTATATTATTGTATGAAGATAGATCATTTTTTTAACATCTAATTGTATCTAAGGAGTATTATTGACTATATGCACTTATTAATTTTCTATCCACCATTATCTTATTCTTTTTTTCACAAATTATTTATAATATCATTTACAAAG
>NW_006263911.1:278163-281495 GCF_000469605.1 Apis dorsata
TAAATTATTTATAATATCATTTACAAAAATAATTTTAGAAATAATTTACATATTATAAATATCTTTTAATAAACATAAAATATGGAATAAAATACAATTAAAAAGAATATATATATGAATATAATAAATAAATATAAACATATATGGAGTACAAAAGTAAAGATTGAATAAAAAAAGCCAAGTTTTGAATATATGATACATCATTTCATTTGTTTTCATATGCTGAATATGAATATTATATTCATTTTTAGCAAAAATATATTTTCTAAAAACTTGTTAAAAATAATATAAACCTTGTATATAATAATTAACCAATTTCAATAATTTTTTGATATGTTATCAAGATATTACATATTAATAAGAAAAAAATATAGTATTCATGTTTTGTAAAATTTTTTATAATTATAATTTAATAAATAATAACTTAAAATATTCATATTATATTTATATTTATATTATAATACATATTATATTTTAATAATATTAAATTTTAATTATCTTAATTTTGTTTTTATTTGGTTTATTCAGTTTTTTTCATAATACATCATTTATACTATAAATTATAACTATATTCCAATTTTATTAAATGATAATATTTGAACTACATAGTCTCGAATTTATCATATATTTTTCAAAGTTTAATAATTTTTAAAAACAATTTAAAAAAAGTCGTATAATAATTTTTAAAAGATATTTTAAAGAAGAAGTTCAATCTTTAAATTTATACTGAATTTATCCATAGAAAAGAATTTTTTCATTCTCGTAGAGATGTTTGAATATGCAAAATTTTCGATAAAAAAATCTTTATACTTTTTCTTTCTCCTACATAATGCATAAATATCATAGAAAAAATTAAGAACTCTGAAAGAAGAGACTTCATGCTTTAAAATAAATATTGTACGATTTTTTTTTCAGTTATAATAGTTTAAATATCAATAATTTTTTAGCAAAGATTCAAATATTCGCTATTATAATTTAAGTGTGTGTATGTGTGTTTAACAAAAACAATTAATGAAACCGAAAGATATATATATATATGTTTTCGAAATATGACAATCGATAAAAAGATATTTTAAAAGATGTTAAAAAGATGTTTTTTTTTTGTTAGATATAATGTGTAATTAGAATTAATACTTTCCATTATCTATAGTGAATCTATAGTTCTCATGTTCGGCTTAGAATTATTCTGTTTGCAAAAGGTTAATTTGAATTTTCGTTATCCAATATGATGCATTGGCTTTTGAAAACAATTCAAAAAGGCAAGTGTTTACACT
Organism: Apis dorsata; assembly: GCF_000469605.1. Lineage (NCBI taxonomy): Eukaryota > Metazoa > Arthropoda > Insecta > Hymenoptera > Apidae > Apis > Apis dorsata. The sequence continues at coordinate 279,438 of NW_006263911.1, forward strand.
ATTTACTACTAAAGAAGATTCAATTTTTCTTTGACGAATTTCTGTTAAAGGAAAAATATGTCACTATTGTTACTAAATTAGATAAACAAACATATATCGTATATTTATTAACAATTTTTTTAATAATTAACGAAATATATATATTTTAAAAATGCATGTATAATTGAAACTATAAAAAAAATATATATATTTTTAATGACTTGAAAAAATAACATAAATGAAGTTAAATATTTTTGAAACAAAGAAATAATTGCATTGTATTATTTTGTATTATCACAAAAAAGAATATTATTAAGGAATTAACCATAAAATTTTATTTTATTTATCGGTAGATTTCAATTAAATGATATCGACATTTTTCGACATTGTCACATCTACCATGTAACATTGTTTTTTGTTATAGGCCAATCTTTCTAAAGTGTCAAAGCAATTACAGAGTGTATCAAAGTTTTTATTAAAATAGTTATTTATTAAATATTTATCCAAAAAATATTGCGTCTTTTCAATCTTCTCAAAAAACTTGTTGATTTCGATATATGCACTAGATCAAAATATAACAATTACAAAAAGATGAAATATTAGAAAAGGTTTATTGAAATTTAATAAATTCTTATTGTTAAAAAAAAAAAAAAGGTCGAATATAATATCATAGTAAATTTATTTAAAAAAATAACTATTTCAATAAGAGTACAAAAATCATGTATTTATTAACAATTTTTTTATATTGTTTAACTCTTTAATATTATTAGATAATAAACAAAAAGAAAATACATAACATACGTATCATGCTTCGCAATGCAAAAGACATACGTATATAAAGACAGACAAGAAATTGAGAAATGTTAAAAACGTAGTTGTAAACATAATGTAGTTAAAAACGGAAAAATAACAAATATAACAATGCTAATTTATTACTAATCCGCTAGATACCGATTTAAAACACAAATATACTAATATTTATTATACATTTAACACTTATAATAGTCCTATGGATGAATGTCATAAAATGCTATTTTATATATTCGATCTTATTATATAAACAATAAAATATTGAAAAAAAATAATACTCAACAATAATCAGCCGAATTTTAAATAAATATTTCACTTCTAAAGAATCAATTGGAGTAATTAGTTAGAATTTATTTAAAAAATTATTTTCGAAATTGAATGGAAGAAAAGAGAAAGGAATTTTTTCAACATGTTGATAATAAAAAAAATATATTTTAATAAAATTATGTAAAAGGAAAATTGTGATAATTTGTAATAAAACACAATTTGTACTAATAAGGATATGAGATTTCATTTAATTTGCAATATAGAAAAGATATTCATACTTTGATAAATATATATATATAATATATATATATATATACACATAATATATATACGTTATAAAATTTATTAAATAAACATTGTTTGTTTTTTAGTTTATATATATTTATTGAAAAATAATTGACAATAATTAACTAAAAACTATAATAATTTTATTTATATGATTGAAATAAAATGCGAAGAATAAGTAAAATTGAATGTATAAATTTTATAAAATTAAAAAAATCCAAATATATTGTCAATTACGCCCGAATGTAGTGGTATTTTTCGAAATAAAATCTAAATAGGCACAATAGTGCTGACTAATTATTTAAATTAAACGAATTAAAAGCTAATAATAAAATTAAAATTATTCAGAACATTCCATAATTTCTGGATCTCTGTTGAAAAATTAGAAGATAAATTAGATAGAAATAATAAAAGTAAAATTTTGCTCAAAATCCAAAAAAAGTTATGAGCACAATTACAAAAAAGTTGGAATGAAATTCAGAAATTTTGAAAAAATTCATTGAAAGATTACAATTATCGACGAATCAGAATTTCAAATTTTTTATATTATTTCGTAAGAATTTTATTTATTATATACTATCTTTTATTATACTATATTATCTTATATATGACATTCCATGATAACAGATTATTCAATTAACAATTTTTATTAATCTTAAATTTGTCAAATAGTTGAAAACTACGGATGAGAGTATATTTAATGTAAAAAAAAAAAAA
>NW_006263911.1:281697-284668 GCF_000469605.1 Apis dorsata
AACTATTTCGTGACCACTTATTTTTATTATTATTAGCGAAAATCATCCTCTAACATGATTTGGTTCTTTTAAATCATTTTTATATAAGATAATGAAAACCAAAATCTGTAACAATTTTCCAAGATCAAATAAAACTTAGCATGGATACAATTCGAATTAAAGCACAATTAGAAGTGAAATGTTTTGAATTTGCAAACTTTAGATTTAAAATCGATTCAATTCGATTTTAGTTTTTTTTTTTTATCCAAAATCACAAATAGCTAAATATTACAAACTTTCAAGATTCCAATTCGATACCAAGAAAATTTCTCGACTTGATCTCAAATCTCGATAATTTTAAAATTTTGGGTACACTTTAAGAAATTACACAAAAAGAAAGAAAAGAATTTAACAATAGACCGTGTTTATTTATTTTTAATAGCATTACCTGTAATGTAAGAAGAATAACAATAATAATTCATTTCAAAAAATAAAAACAAATGATTCATTTAGTTTCTTTTATTTTTCTCAAATGAAATAAACAACGTCTTCGAATCTCGATAGATTTTTTCGAAATTACAAAGAAATTTTATAGAATTTCGTGATAACATCATTAAATGATATAAAAACGAAGATTTTTTAATTATTAATCACTTCAATTAATTAATGGTATAGTAAGTAATTACTAGAAATTATTTATATTATAATATATAAATAAATGATTTTTTTTATAATTGAATTCATAATTTTATAAACAACTTTTCTAAAAAAAAAGAAAGAAATAATTTATTGTTTCTACGAATATTACAAAATATTTTTTTATGATTTTATGTTTCAGGTATTTTTACGTAATTCCGTAAAAAAAGACAACTCAAAGTTTTAACTGCGACAACAAATGAAAAAAAAAACGAACATATAATTTTGTCCAGCATTGTATAACATTACAATACATTACGAAAAAAAGAATATCGACTGATAAAAGTTGAAGAGGTATATTTTGTTTAACATATAAATATATATATATATATTTATTAAATAACTATTTCAAAAACTTTAATAGATTGTTATAGATGTATATGATGTATCTGATATTTACCTTTAAGAAGACATGATCTTCTTTAAGAAGACAAAGAATTGGAGAAATCTAGATTATAGATAATAAAATCTGTAATTACTTTACTTAACATCGATCGATCGATCATATTCGATGTTATAATATATTTTATTTATTTATTTTTATTAAATGATATTAAATTTATTTTTTTATGGATTTGATTAATTTTTTTATCAATATTTTATTTATTTTCTTTAATGAATTATTTTCTTTAATTAAATTAAATAATTTGACAAAAACAATACGAATAACTTTTTTTTTCTCTAGTGAATTTCACTTGCAATCTGATACTAAATTGAAAATAAATATAAAATTGATACCTGTTATTATATATTCGTATTGAATTTGTTTACATTTAGATAAACCTGATGCATCATCATATCCTTTATTTAAATATTAGTAATAATATTATATATAACTTTATTTAAATTTTTTATTATTTGTTTATGATTTTTGTCATATGATTTAATTTTTATAAATCTATTTTTTACATACATTTTTATCTTAATTTTAGATAGATAACAATTTTTTCTATTAATAATTTAAAATAAGATTAATTGTATTTTATATTTCGAATAATAATATATTAAAATTTTGATAAATATGCTATGATAAAAATGCTTAAAGTTTTTTCTCCCAATATTTTTTTTTGTGAAATATCTTTTTTAATTAGAAATTTTATGGCTTTCTTTCCAAATAAAAATTGTCATTTTATGCAAAAATAATGAAATACAATATATTAGTACATTTGTTAAAAGTGTGGATATATTTATAATTTATAAATATATTGCACAAAAAAAATATATTTACATCAACAATATTTTCTTTATTGAATTCTTTTTTAAATATATAAAAATAATGGATATATTATAAATAAAAAAAATGCGTAAAAAAATATTTAATTATAAAAGAACTCTATAATGAATAATAAAATATAATAAATAATAAAAAATTAATGCCAAAAACATTATTTTTTTCAGAGCGATCTTTCAATAAATATATATATATATATAATATTATATATAAAATTATATATTATATTAAAGATAAACTATATAAAAATATATATATATAATTTATTTGTTTATTATTTTATATTAATTTAATATTTTTTACAGTTTAGTGCTAAATTAATATTATTTAATTATTAATTTAATCTTCGTTTAATAATTAAATATATAAGAAAATAATAATATATATAATTTTTAATAGTATTGTTGTATTCATATTAGGAAATAGGTAATGAAATGATTTGATTAAAAAAAAAAATAATAATATACAAATAAATAAAAAATAACATATTTAATAAAACAAATGAGAATAAACTATTATACATATGTGGATCATTTGGATGCCTTTGTTCTACTGAGCTCGCAATGTTGCGTTATACGGCGCGTTTGAAAGAGGGAAAACCAAAACAGAATTCAATAGAGACAGTGACTAATTCACTCGCAAATATACAGTAACAAGATATGGGTCGCATTTTTATAGTTATAATAATATAAAATAGTTAGATAAACACTCGATTCTCTATTTACAGATTTTCTTTATTTACAGATTTTTTTACAATTGTCATTTTTTTATTTACTTATTTAATTATTCACATTTCATATTTTTTTTTGTGTATTTACTAAATACACAATACAATATAATATTCATTAGAAGAAAGAAACAAGTATTCGTATCTAAGAAATTTTATTCAATCAATATTTATTGATATCAATATTATCATTTATCTATATTATTGCGGTTGGTCATGATATTTAAAAAATAATACAATATATAAATAATATATTTTTTATTAATATTTTTATAAAATATTTAATATTATTATTATAAATTATTATAAAATATAATTTACAAACAAAATATTATAAT
>NW_006263911.1:284971-292782 GCF_000469605.1 Apis dorsata
ATATAATATAAATATATTTAAAAATAATAATTAAATATAATTTAAAATATAAAATAAATATAATATATATTATTATTGCACACGCATTATTTATTCTAATTACAAAGTTATTTGTTTTTAAAATTTTAATATGATCTTTATAGATATTTTCGGATTTAAAATTTATTTTAAATGATTATAAAATTAAATTATATATCCGAAAATAATCATTTTATCAATATATGAATCATATATTGTGTATAATTTTTATTATTATAATATATAACTTATTAAATTAAATATCAAGTTCTCTTAATTCCAAAAGATTATGTTTCTCTCAATATTCTATATCTAATATTTTTTTTTTTTTGTTTAACGTCGCTGTTTTTAAAAAAGTATTTAATATTTATTTTATTATCGATACTTCAATAATATTTAATTCAATCTTTCATATTCATTAAACGAATAGGAATATTTTTTTATTTTAAGATTAATAGTTTTTTATCTTACATTTAAAAAAATAAAAGTTAATAATTGAATGAATTTCATGTTTGTGGTTACATATTGTTTAAAGCAATATTTTCGCAAAATTATTATCTTCAATTTTTTTTTAAACTTAAATTACATTGCAACCATATTGTATAAAAACCTTGCATTCGCAATGCATTTCTTCAATGGTACTTTTTGTTGGTTCAAGAATTATTATTAATTATATATTACGATGCTAGTGATCCAATTATTTTCTGACAAAATCCAAAAGGTTTTTCAATTTTTAAAGTCTTGTATTAGCTTTTCTAAAATATTGAAAGTAGAATTCTATACGTTTTTGTTTAATATTTGTTTAAAATTTTTTTATTTATAATTATTTATAAATATTTGTTTAATATTGCTTTATATAATTATATTTATGTTTTTATATTATATAATTATAGTTTTTTTTATGAGAATTTTAATAGAAAAAATTCAAAATATTTTTTATTATTTTTCTAAAAATTTCTAATTGCATTTTATAGCTAATTGCAACACATATATATTTAAAATTATTTTTTTTTGCAAAAAACAATTTGCCTTCAAAATAAGAATATATTCTAAATAATTTTATTATGAAATGTTTGATAGCTTAATAAGATGTAATTTTATTACAATAATAAAAATTTATTATTAAAATCAATCATCCGTTACAAATTCAAAGAAGAATTAATTTTCGATTCATAATATAATATAATTACAGCAAAATTATCAATTTTGGAATTCAGAAAACTTATAAATTATTCATTAACATTATATCCACATAGAGTTATTACCTGATATTGGAGATATTATTAAAAGAAAGCAATATAGTAACTATAACTATAACTTAATTATAATATTAAACTATATATAATACTTAACTAAAACTATACATAATATTTAAACTATTACATAATATTTAAATGCTTTTCTTCAATCTGAATTAAATTAATTGAAGAATATATAATCAACAGGATGGACCTACATTATATACAATAATATCGAATATCGAAAAATTGGAAAAAATTTTTTTTGCATGGATTATAAAAAATATTAACATTGATTAACTCTTTCACTCTCCTGATTTAACAGGATTAGATTTTGTTATGGTATTTAAAGAAAAAAATCTATGCAAATAAACCAATTCAGCAGATAAAGGATAATATTTATAGAAAATTAATACAAAAAATAATAGAACAAACATATGAAAATGTTACAAGGAATTGAAAGACCAGGCAATTTTTAGGAAACTTCATATTTTACAAATAATTGGTGAAAAAAAAATCATTCATAAAAAATTATTTACAAACAAAATGCTATCATTTTCCTCTCGTATATTTATATGAGATATATTCTGACATTTGTTCTATTAATATTAATTATAAAATCTATTAATATTAATAAAATTGCTTATTTGAGATTTATTAAGATCTTATGCATTGAGATATATCAAGGATAGAAATATATTGGCACATTCAAATATATATATTGGTGAAATAAGCTTAAAAAAAATATTGCATAAAATATTAATAAAATTTAATTAATCTTTCATCAAAGCTTAGTTAGAAAAGGATACTGTTGAATTTTTAAAAAAAAAACGTCAAACATTATATTAAAAATCACAAGTAACTTTAAATATTGCACGAAATAATGTCTAAAAATTAAGTTCGATGAATCATTTAAAATTTAGAATGTTTAAAATTTATTTATAAGAAGATTTATTTTGAAATTATATATTGAAGACTGATGGATTTTTATTTTTAAAACTATCTAATGATTCTTCCAATTAGTTATCTTTAACAAAAGTACAATTAGTAAATAAATTACAATTAGTAATAAACGAAAAGAAAAAGAATCGATTATTATGTTTCCAAAGATAGATTCTTATTAAATCATAAGCGTAAGGTATTTGATAATCCTTAAAAATATTTGATGCACAAATATGAAGTATTTATGAAACAGTAATTGTAATAATCATTGTTTCTATGCGTTTTCGAAGATTTGTAAATAAGTGCTTATTTATAAATCTGGAAAAAAAACTGGAACTCCTAAACTAAAATCCTGAATTGAAATTCGAATTATTGTGATTTTATAAATGATTTATCAATCTTGGTCACTATTTCTAATAATTACTATTATTCGAACAATCAAATTCTGCACAGGAATTTTTTTGAATTATTCTTATATGATTTTTTATTTTTTCTTTTTTTTCTTTATTGCATACTTGCGATTGATGATGAATGCAGCATTCAAAAGATTGAATCCAATATGTAAAGCAAGGATAAATCAAATATAAATATTTTGACATTTTTTTTGTTCATTGACATTTCTTTGTTCTAACATTACAACATAGATAGCAACAATATAGATGAGCCAACATTATACAGTTTGTCTATTATTGTTAAAAGCTAGATTATGTATGATACAAATTTCTTAATTATTTAAAATGATATTGAACAAGAGATGACACACGTAATGATACACGTAAATTTTCATTAGCATGGATATTGCTCTTATTTCAAATAGAACTTTATAGTAAATCATTTTTATTACTATAAATTATAGCTCTATGAAAAAGTTGGAACTAACATTTTGATCCTTCGATGAGTCGAATATAACCAGGAACTTTAAAGTGTGTAAATTTTATGTCGTGAAATTTGTCACGTTATTCAATGTAACATAAGAATTTTAAAATTATCAAGCTTATAATTATTAGCATTAGCTAATAGCTCATTAGCGAAATGGAAGAAGATTTGGCTAATGTTAAAAAAAATTATTCTATCGTGCTTGGAATTTTGTGTTTTTAGATAATTCATTAAAAAATGTATAGATACAATTTAAACATATAGATTACAATTTAGCTAATTGATAATTGTTTAGTAGATTAATTTTCTAACGTTATCAATTAAAAGTAGAATAATTTTTGTTCCAATCAATTAAAATCCAGGTAATCTAATCTCGAGATTTTTTCCCATTAAAATTGCACGTAACATGGCAACACTAGACCAGCAGAAATAGAATCTTGCATCAAAGAATTTTAGAAAAAGAAACAATACAGTCATAACTTTTCAAAAAATGAAAACAAAGAACTTTTTTCGAAATTTTCAACCTATATTCGACTACTTTGCGCTATCGTTTATTATATTCCATTCATTCAGAACGTACGAAAGAGATTACATAAAAAAAATTTAGGATGACTCGATAATATTTACTTTATTTGCTTGTTATAAATTCATGTAAACAAGGAAAATATTCAAATCAAGATAGCGCAACAAATGTTTTATTTTTAAAAATAGAAATTCAAAACTTAAAGAATAATTTATAAATACCGAAAGAAAATGCGTTAAATCCGTTTTTAAATACGTCTGGATTTTTGAGATAGGCTAAGAAATGCTCTAATTGAATACTATGAATAAAAATATCCAATTATTATTCATACAGAACACAAACTAAAAAAATTATTTATGGTCCATAAATATGCAAATATGAATTATTAAACAATAGCTTTTTTCTTTACACAAATTTTGGATATCGTGTCAGAAGTATATATGAAGATGAAGCATTATTTGAAATACCTAAAGTGCTTTCAAATGAAGCTAGCTTTCAATAGGCTCAGTTTTATATATTTTTTTGTTACCTAAAGTGTGGTTTTACATAGATTCGTAACTAATTAAAATTGAATTAAAACCACTATATTTGTTTGTTTGTATATTTTACAATAAAGACAGTCCCTATTGAATTAAACAGTCATTGATTTCTCTGCAGAGATATTTCTAAACTGTTTAAAAAGATTTATCGATAACAGGGCACGAAATTAATTAATTGAATTTAAAAAGATTTCAGATAAAGAATGCATTTAAAATAAATCATCAAGAATAATACGAAAAATTATACATTATTTTGCTTTTACAGATAGTCCTTAGTTCCCTTAATGCCCTAAATATAATGAAATTAGAAGGAAGTTAAGCATTGATAATAGTCCCAATGAAACCACTCTAGTGAGATTCTGCAAAAATATTGAGTTTTCAAATTGTAATTCTATAAATTTTTTTTTTTGTAAGTTGCTAATAATCTATGTAATGCGACGTTAAGCTTATTAAATAAAAAAAAAAATTAATTTCCCTAAATTCCTTATCGTCTAACAACTCTTTTGAAACCTAATCATTTGCCTCTTATATCTGATCTGTGTGTATTTTAACAAGAATTTGTTGTCAAATTTCAGATGATTCAACAAAATATATAGCAACAATACTATATACAGAAGGTACTTATATCAGTTGGAACAGAAATAAATGACGAATAATAATGATTGGCAAATTTGGATAGTGGATATTAGGAACGATAATCTTGCAATAGCAATTAAAACGAATTTTGGAATTACATCCTCAAAAGAATAAATTTGCTAGACTAACAATAATCAGAATGGCGATGATTAAGGTCTATAAAAATGGCAGAAACAAAAGCTTAATTATTCAATGGCTCATAGATTAGATTATAATTTAATATAATTATATGTGTAGAATTTAAACGTATGTTATATTTAATAATAATGATTATATTTACTTGAATTTTATTAATTTATATAATAATTTATTTAATTTTTATCACTTTTTATGATTTTATTACATGTAGCTTAAGTAATTATCTAGATTAATCAACATGTTTTGTAGACTCGTTTAATCCTATTTTTATGTATTTTATTTATATCATATTGTATTTGTATGTATTATATTATCATACTATAATATTTTTATTTGAACTTGTATGTATAATTAAAAGCGAATGATATGTTAAAAGTTTCTTTACTTCTTAACAAATAAAATTCTTAGAATTGTATATTTTTTAGAACATTTCGGCACGGTTGAACGCGATCTTAGTATTTGATTTAATGATATTTTCCAATTATCTCAATTAATATTATTCTACTCGAAAAAATTTATTAAAAATTCCAAAAAGTAAAATTTAATTCTAGAAATTTTCTCTAAATTGGAAATGTTACACAAATAAAGAGTTGAAATGTTACACAACTTGTGCTCTATCAAGGATTCGTAATTCTTTAATGAATATGGCAAGGATTTCAGAGTACTTTACAGAGTAAAATTCGAGAAAAAATTAGAATGATTTTAAACTTTGAACTATTAAAATATATTTGAACTCGAACTTTGTAACTTTTTAACAAATAGAACTGTTAGAATCTCTTGAATTCATTTAGAGAGACAAGAATAAACTTTCATTGAAATATGAACTTTATTTTTAATTTAAGATAGAATTTCAATTAACAATATAACTTTATAATAAATTAATTGTATTATTATATATCATAGATCCACGAATAGATTGGAATTATTTTTTCCACATATGGGAGATTAAGAATCATAGTGATATAAATTATAATGGAAATTAGTTTGAGAAATTATAATTTTTATAAAAGTTCAAATTCAACTAATGTAATTTTTTATTTTTGCAGAATTATATTTTTAAAATAATTAATAATATTATTTTTCTTGACAAGAAAAATTTGTCAAACTCCATTTGGAAACTCCAAAAATTATGAAATTTTATATATAAGTAGAATAAAATATCTAATAAAACTCTCTCATTCGGTTTTAAGAGATGAAATCACGTTCTAAAGAAAATTTAAAATTTTCTTTTTAATGAAATATTTTTAATATGTGTTTATGATTTAAATTAATATAATTTTATGTAAATATTAAAAAAATATTGTAAAAAAATTTTTGCATTGTTTTATTATATGTATTTATCGAATCCTATTAAAAATTTTTGAAAATTTTATTTAATTTTTGAGATACCAGCATCCTTCCTTAAAAATTTTTTTTTTATTATATATGCTGAAATATCCTCTTTCCAAATCTAAATTTATATCTTAAATATTTTTAATATATAAAAAGCATTATTGTCAAATTGAAAAATTTTTAACAGCGTTTCTTAATAAGCTGATTTTTCATCTCTCATTCTTCGTAAAAATGTTTAAAATATTCATCGTAAATATTGCATCAATATTGGAATCATGCGATTCCGCGTAATAAAATAATAATAATAATAATAATAATTAATACTATTCATTTAAAAGATGTTTAATCAGAATATAATTACTGATCAATTGTTTATTATAATTGATCGAAATAATCACATAAATCGAATTGCTTAACATGGAAAATAAACATATAAATAAATAATTGAAATAAAACAAACAATAATTTCAAAATATTGATGATTTATCTTATTGACAGAGTGTTATCTATTGACAGAATAAAAATTTATTTATTTATTTATTTATTTTTTGTCTCTTAATGAAAATAAATTCAAAAATAACTTATATATTATAAATCATTTTGTTATTTTAAAAAAATTAATGTATGTTTCATTTTAAAAAGAATTCGATTTAATTTTAGAGTTATTTTCATCAAGATAATTGTAAATAAAAACATATTATTAAAAAATTAAAATAAAAATTATATAATTTTCTTTTTTTTTGTATATTATAAATCCTTTAAGAAACTGTTATCATTAAAATTTTTATCTTCATTCAGATTTTTTTATTAATTCTTCTATTAAACAATATTTTTCTCAATATTTTTTTTCAATATCCTCAATATGCTGGCAAAATTTTTCTCATGAAATTTTGTGAAATTTTATTTATGCTTGTTTTATAACATTTTTTAATTTAGGAAATATTCCAGTATCATTTGATTTTTCTTTTAATTTTCGTCGAAATTAACTTTAATGATTTAATTTGCATATATATGACGGTAATTTTATTTAAATTTCAATTTTAAAATTTTATCGATTTTATATATTTCTTCTTATCTTAATTGCAATGTTATATTTTAGCAATTATTAGCGATATTTTGGTATATTTGATAGGAATTTTATTAATTTGAACTACATTATATCTATGATCATAATAGTTGGCGATATTTGGTATTAATTTTTCTCTTTTATACTTTTTAAAATTTGTAGAATCCATTTATAGAATTTATGTTTTTAGGAATTTCGTGTTTTTAGCTTTGAAAATCAAATTTGCATTTTTTATAAATCCGTTCTTTCTATTATATTCTATTATATTCGTATAACGAATCATTAACTCCACAAATTCGAAATGAGCGATTTTATTATATTTATCAGATAATATGCTTAAATTCATATTAAATAAATTTATTAAATAAAAATTAATCTATTTTTATTAATCATGCAACATAACTGAATATTAAATTATTCATAATTAATTATAAATATAATTAATTAATTATAAATATAACTTACAATTATGAATGTCTTATTTTTTTTTTTTTTTTTTTTTT
>NW_006263911.1:293085-300298 GCF_000469605.1 Apis dorsata
AAAAAATATATTTTTTTAATCATGTATTTACGATATCATAATTTATAACCTAATCGGCATTCGAAATATTCAAAAATTCGTAGTAATATTGGTTATAAAAGATAAGTATGCTGATTTTAATTTATGATAATTACTAGTATTACTATAGTATTACTATAATATTGTAACAAAATAATAGATAACAACAAGAATATAATTATTTACTTACTTTGTACTCCCATTATCCGAATACTCTAATATATAGATGTTCTATTATTCGAATATTCTGTTATCCGCACAATCGTTTCGTAACGATGTTTACATACAACATAATTAAATTACAACATAAATACAATGTATTTAGATATAATAAATACTTTCCTGTATTCAATCGATTAAATGTAATCATATCAATTCAATCTGAAGTAGACAACGGTATCGCAATGGCAAGTAAACGAAAACGTGTTTTAACTATTGAAAAGAAATACAAAATAATTAAAGATCTTAAAAGTGGTGAAAGTGCAACAAAATTATCAAGAGTACATAGTATTGGGAAATCTACAATTGTAGATATTAAAAAACAGAAATGCAATATTGCAAAATATATACAGAATATAGATTTAACGGATGCTAGTATCGATAGGAAAAGCTTAACAAATCTAAAAAATAAAAATATAGATGATGTCTTCCAATGGTTTCGTCAACAAAGAGACAAAGGCATATCGATATATGGACACATGTTACGTGAAAAAACTTATATAGAATTCAATGATAGATTAAAGGGAAACCCTTTAAGGGATAGATTTAAAGCTTGTAATGATTGGTTAATAAAATTCAAAACATGTCATGGTATACGACAGCTGGATATCTGTAGAAAAAAACTTTCAACGAATAGTACTGCTGCAGAAACTTTTAGAGCAGACTTTAATAAATTTTTAAATAATGAAGAATATAAATTAACAAATGTATATAATACTGATGAAACAGCTTTAATTTGGAAGGCACTACCACAGACGTTAGTTTCTCATTATGAAAGATTAACTCCTGATCGCAAAATTAATAAAGAATGCATTACTATACTTTTTTGTGCAAATGCTATCGGATGCCATCAACTTTCAATTCTGATCATCGGAAAAAGTAAACATCCACACTATTTTAAACATGTCAATATGAGTGCAATGCCAGTTGTTTATAAAAATCAAACAAATTGGATGGATAATATTTTTGTTGAATGGTTTGAAAATATTTTTATACCAAAGATTAAAGAACATCAGTTAAAAAATAGTCATAAAAAAAGAGCTATTTTGCTGGTAGACAATGCTAGATATAACATTCCTAACCAGAAGGAGGAATTTACAAAATATATGTTTTTGCTACCTAATATAACTTCACTCATGCAGTCATTAGATCAAGGAGTAATTGAGTGTTTCAAACAACTATATAGAAAAAAATTGCTTAAAAAATTTCTATTTATATTTCATTTGAATGAAGAGAATATGATAGAGAAATATAAAAAACTATATTTAAAAAATTGCTTCTACATAGTGACAAATGAGTGGAGCAACATTAAAAGTATAACATTGAAAAGAGCATGGAAAAAACTTTTGATGCGTGAAATTGAAGAAATTAATAAACAAGAAAAAACAGTCGAAGCAAATATTGAAGAAATTGTCACTACATTGGATAGAATACCAGAGTGTGATAGCGATGATGTAATGCAATGGTTTCAATGCGATAAAGACAACAGTAATAATGAAGATAACATAAATTTTACACAAACAGAAGCGGTAAACGAAAGTAATGATGAAGATATGTCTTCTTATATCGAAGTATTTGAGTCATTTGAAAAAGGACTTCGATGGTTTGAGGCGCAACGGGAATGTAATTCTACACAGTTGGTTACAATAAAAAATTTCTATTGTACAAAAGATTAGAACTGAATAAAATAAGAGTAAGAAAAATAAAAATAATGAAACGTAAAATATATAGATGGTGTCATATTAAGCTTAAGAATTGATTTTTCTTGTATTCTTTTGTGTTATTATTTTTATTGTATTTTCTTCTATGATATTCTTTTATTTGTTGAATATTTTCTCCTATATTAGTAATTATAAGATATTAGTAATTATAGATCTGCTATATTGATATATATCAGCATGTGAATTAAATCAACAATTGTATTATGGTTTTAAAATTCTCTGCTATAATTTCTACAAAATCTTCTGTAATCTTTGTTTTTTTGTATCTTTTTTTGAGTTATTCAATAAGATAAAATTTATAATTTTTGAATTATATACAAATTTATGGATAAAAACATATGATGAATAATTAATAATTTAAAATAAAATTCAATTATTTCTTTTCCGTAATTAGAAAATCATTATTTATATCAATTTCATTTAAAATTATACACATATAAAACAATAAAAAATCGATTTATTAATTTTTATCGATTTCTATGATTTTTGTAGATATGCCTGGATCAGAGAAAAATCTTATTATGTTTCTTTCATTTGTTTCCACTTCTTTATTTTATATGTTCAATTAAATCTAATTGACTTTTATTCATTATTTCTTTTTTTTTTTTCTCTTTGTAATTTATTTTTGTTTTTTAATATCCAATTTGTATGATATAAAATTGATATTTGAAATATCTAATCCACATATGTAATATCGTTGAATTATCATAATGATTATAGATTATATATATAGGTTATATATAGGTTTAAGATAATATAATAGAACGATACCTATACTTAGCAACGATTCTTTTTTTATTTTATTTTTACATATGACCACTCGTGGCGTTGAAATCGCTTTCTAATTAAATTTAGGCGGGAGAATCATGCATCTACAAATAATAATTCAAATTGAATTGAATTGAACATGTAGAAATATCTATATTTTCTAAGGCTTTTTTTATGTTTATTTAATTTTCAATGATTACATACATAGCATTTTTGAAATAGTAGTTTCAGTAAACTATTATAATTTTTTGTATCCATTATTGCAAATTATGATTTATTATTTTGTCTGGTTTTAATTACATATAATTAGAATTCATTCTTTAAATTGATTTAATCTTTTGATTATCAAAGTATTAGTTTATATGATAGCTCTAGAAAAAATATGTTATTGTAACGATATCATAAAAACTAGAAAGAAAATTAAAAACTTTAGAAAGATCTAGACTCGGGAGGGAGGAGGGGATATACTGAGCTTGTTTAATTGTAAATTAAATTATAAATTATTTAATAAATTAAATAATATTTAATATTTCCAATGTATGATTTAAAAGCATATTTTAAATATATTTAAATTTTGTATACTATATCAATATGTTCAATATGAATAGAAATGTTTTGTTTCATCAAAATTTGAGTCCTCCTAGTTAAAAAATCATTGAATATAAAAAATTATATGATTTCATTGATATTCAATTTCTAAAAAAAATATAATTTTCTTTTTTAAATCATTTTCAATTCATTTTCAATATGTTTTTCTATTCTTTTATAATATAATCAAATATATATATATATATATATATATAAAGCATTTCAATCAAATTTATCAAAGTTGTCAATCAAATTTCTATTGCTTCTAATAATTACATGTATAATATATTTGCATATTTATTATATATCTAGTTTCTTTATATTCTTATTAGAATTTTGTTTACTAGAGTTAACCTCTTTTTATTTTTGCTAAAATTAAACTTTAACTGAAATAAACTTTGTAAATAATCTGTTATTCGTTCGAAATATTTCGCCTGCCTCATCATATATAGTGAGTGACTATGAAAAAAATAACTATGAAATAAATAACTATGAAATAAATAACTATGAAATAAAAATATTTTTCTATTCAGCGAATATAATTTATTTTATATCATGAGATGATTGTGTCAATGATTAAAAACAATTTCGCATTGTTATTTTTCAACGATTTTTTTTTATTTTCTATGATATTCGAATATTTATACTAAATTTTATAAAAAATAATTTTTAATTTATTCAGAAATTATTAAAAAACAAAAGAATTTTGTAATTGAAATTTATAAAATCTCTATATCGATTTTGACTAAATAATGATTTTTTGTAGAATTTGATTATTTATATTAATATGTTTATATATATTATATGTTTATGAAAAGAAAAAGCAATATTATCTGAACAGTGATTGATTTATAAAGCGACTCGAATTTAACTCTCTTAATTTTATCAATTTATTAATAATAATTTATAAGTAGATTTCCTTACATTATTCGAAAACTCAAACATAATCACTAAAATAGCAATAATTACTTCATAAATCATATCTGTATCAAATGCCTTATAACCGATTATTAGAGATTTCAAAAGTCATCAAGTATCTTATATATTTCGACATATCTCTTCAGAATTCATCTTTAAAAATCGTTTTCTAATACGATAATTATTTCTCTGCTTAGCTTTACTAGATAAAAATTGGAAGAGAGAATTATGATCTATGACAGTTTCAAGATAAACTTTTTGTAAATAAACAGTCTTTCACATAGTCTTTTGAGTATTAATTTAGATCATTTTTCATG
Source organism: Apis dorsata (assembly GCF_000469605.1). NCBI lineage: Eukaryota > Metazoa > Arthropoda > Insecta > Hymenoptera > Apidae > Apis > Apis dorsata. Next base: position 297,635 of record NW_006263911.1, read on the forward strand.
CGAATTTATATTCAAACATTATCTATGCGAGTGAATTGAAACATGAAAATATTGAAAAATATATGTTTGTATGTTGGATTTATAATAGCAATGAACTATTTATTATTTTTGAAAAATTTTTCGCTAATTTTTAACCGAAATAAATTTTGTGAATAACCTGTTATTCGTTCAAAATATTTCGTCCTCGTATATCGATACAATAATGATATAATGATGAAAATATTTTTTTTCTATTCAGCGAAATAGAAGAAATACAAATACATAGGCAGGAATTTATCGGCAGAAATCGTTAAAGTTATTTGATTGAGAAATTTCTTATTTGTTGATCAAATTCTCGTTAGCATATCATAAACATTGGCTCTTTGGATCGCAATTAATCGCCAAATTTTTTTCATCTTATTGCTTGCATTCTTCTCCCATAACTAAATCTTATTCGATTTGATGAATGATTAGGACATCACAATGATGGAAAGAGATAAGATTAATTTGTAGATCTAAAAAGAAAAAATGATAAATGTCCAAACTTTTAAAAATTTGTTAATTCGTTTAATCTCTAATTTATATAATCTAAAATAAATTTAATTCGTTCGAGTATATCAATTTCATTTTTTGAAAAATTCTTAGTCGACGTAATACTTTCTAGATATTCGAAGATATTCGAAGATATTCGTTATTATTACTTATTATTGTGAACAAAAACATTGAAAATTGAAATCATCGCTAAAGATAATTAGAAGAAGAGTTTCATTTAAAAACAATCATCTATACTGAAACATTCAAAAAGATGATAATATGGATTATATACTATTTTTTTAAATTTAATAGAAAACCAATGGAAATTGTTATTAATTCGATTTACTAAGAAAATAAATCTACTATTCTAGTTTCTTCATAAATAGAAGTCAAATTTTTTGTTTTCTATTAATCTCAGGGATTGATTGTATTTCCATACATCGATTAATATGATTAATATGATTATAGAGACTAAATTAGATTTATTATAAATTAGGAAAAGAAAAATGCTAAAAAATGCTTTAATACAACTTAGATCTAGACAAAGATAAAAAAAATTTGAATGTTTTACTAACATTTAAATGGAAAATATTTTAATGATTTCTTCTCTAATTCTTGTTCAAATTCTTTTGCAATTTTTCTAAAATTGCTAAAAATTAAAAGTGGAATTCAAAGAATAATTATATTAATTATATATTATTCATGACTATTTTATTGTATAACTTAATCTTGAATCATTCTTCCAGTATGTTCGCAACACCAAATGCTTTAAAGTAGAATTATTAAAACTAAAATTAGATGATAAATGACAATTTATCGATGACAACCAAGATTTATGTTATTACAACTCTTTATGACTTTATGACGATATATTGCCGATCTATAAATCAACTTTTAATCTTTTCCATTCTTGAAAAATATTTCTAAACTAAAATTTCTAAAAAAAAAAACTAATAATAAATATATTCTTTTAACAATCTTTAATTTAATTTGCATAACTTTATTAACATTCTAATTTTAAAATGGATTAATTGAAATCCTTAATTATAAAATATGAAAGTCAAATTGATCTTTCTTAGTTTAAAGTAAAATTTGAGAAAGAAGTAATAATTTCATATAATCTAATTTTTTGAAATAGAAATTCTTATAATAAATACTAACTGCTCATTTATAATTATAATAACAATTCAAAATAATAAAAAAATTTGTTATTATAATGTCATCTTGTGCAAAAATTGTTAAAAAAAATCAGTCTCCTACAATAACTGAAATTGAATTTCTTAATTAAACTATTGATTTTCACTGACGATTTTGATCAAATGTACTCGATTTTTGAGTTTAATATGAAACATTATTAATTGCTTCAGCTATCTAGGTTTGTTTATTCGCGATGAATAAATGCTAAAATAATTTAGATAAGATATGAATTAATATCATTCTATATAAAATGTTTCATTTTTAAAATATATAATCTAAAATATAGTCTAAAAATACAAAAATTGTAAAATCTAACAAAAAATTATAGTAAAATACATTAGTTATTGAATAGTTATTAGCAATATCTAAAGTACTATTACCACCAGTATCGAAATATATTCGTGAATTAATAAAATAATTGCTATACAAACACAAAAAAAAAGTATTAAAACCAAAATGCAAAATATTATATCATTCTTTTATTATCGCATTTAAATTTTTTTTTTAAATTAATTTTTTATAATACAATTGAATGATATGTTTTGAAATAATATTCTCAAAAGATAAATTATAAAAAAAAAGGAATATTTTAAACTATTGTAAAAGAAAATATAAGCTAAAAATAATACATACAAATTGGTTATTATAATTCATCATAAACTATTTAAATATCTAAATATTAGCAATATTCTTCTCATTTTTTTCATCATCATTAATTTATTCTGAAAAAATAATTTAAACATGTAACTATAACAATGTTAATGTTTCTCGTACAATAGATGAAGAACAGAATAATAATAATTAATGGTTATTTAAGTTTTTATTTATGCATTATGACTTTCGAATTGATAATTGAAATAAAGATATTCAAGGTTTTCATTGCCTTGTTAAATATATCTTCTAAATTATTTGTCGTACTTTTTACGTTTTTTTTTTTTTTTTTTTTTTTTTTTT
>NW_006263911.1:300484-303008 GCF_000469605.1 Apis dorsata
TCGGCCACATTCTTTTAATATCCAGAATATAAAATATAATTTTAAAAAATTTGTTTACCATATAAAGTACAAGATTTTATGGATTGTTGACAGCATCGGATACCATGGATATTTTTCCTTAAATATGCAATTTGTTTCAAAACAAAATGTCTTAAATTTTTTCAAATTAATTATTAATATTAAATTATAGTAATTAGAATTATTTTTAAATTACAAAAAAGGTATTTATATTTGTTATTTTAGCTAATATTTTTATATTTTGGAAAACATGAAATTTCCTTCACTATATTTCATTATTTGAATTTATTATTCCATTATTTGAATCTCGTCTCTTCGTTTTATCATGCTAAAAAATAATGCTTGAATTTTTTTTTATTTTTTTTCTGTCTCACTTACTAATTATTAAATATATAAAGATGTTCTATTTCTTTTTTATGAAATTTTCATAAATATTTATAGCATATTTTACAAGTAAAAATAATGTTATATAAATACAGACATTTTGCTTTGTTCAAATGTTTTGTTAAAAAATTATAAATAAAAATATGAAATGATAATTAATTGATATTGTTGATTGATACAATTAGGGATAAATTTAAAAATTATTATGAATTGATATCTACGAAAAATATAATCCATTAGACTAACTTCGTATTTATTATTCATCAATTTCTTCTTCAATTTCAGTAAATATGTGATAAACTTTTTCTTAACTTCTAACATTTGTACTTTGCATTTGATATATTTTCTCTTTTACAATTCCTCACAAGTAATATCTAGAGATCAAGAAAATGATGCTATCCATCATTAAGCGTAATTATTTAATTATTGTTGTATTAAAAGTATATATAATTAAATAAGTTAATGTTTAATTAGATCCATAAATTTTGATTATTTTTTCCTATCAATTGTAGCTGCAATTAATTCTGTAGAAAGTCCAAAAGAAATTAAATAGTTAATTTTTTTAGTAAAAAATGATATCTGAATATATTATTGTTATATATCTCTGTCTATATTACATTTGAATTGACTTGTGAAACATTATTTCACGAACAATACATGGATTTTTATGATTTCATTGATAATGGAATTCATTTGATTTTTTCAAAAATGTCAATATTTTCTGTTTTTGTAATCTGGATGACTTGTCTTCATATAATACAATTTTGTACATATATATATATAGAAGATTTAAAACAAACATATTTGTATATTTTTCAATAATAAAATGTTCTTTTAACCATATTTGCTATTTTTATAATATGTATTCAATAAGAACATTTTTATTTCTTAAATAAATTACTGCAATATATATTTCTCTTCAACTGATTTTTTATAAATTTCAAACATCAATTTCTTCCATTTTATTGAAAGTAAAAAAAAAAAAAAAACAATTATCTTTCTCTTTAAATTATTTTCATTATACCATACGTGGAAAAGATCTTCATCTTTTTTAAATAATATTGATTTAAATAAAAATAAAAATAAAAGTTGTTAAATTTTTATATGAATTACTGAAAATATCTGAAAACATTGACATCATAAAATATTTAAAATAATTATGAAAAAATATACTACACATATTATAATGTCAAATATTTATAATTTAATAACTGTTTATATTTATATAACCATGAAAAGTATAATAATAATTATAACGTAACTATAATATATATATAATTAAATTTTAATATATAGAATTCATACTTTGATATATAGAATAAATTGAAGTCTTTAATATAAAAGATGATTAATTTTGCAAATTCGCTAGAAATCTGATTCAAAATAAAATAAAAAAACTAATATTTAATATTTATAAAAATTATTATTACTATTAAATAAGATTCACGTAATTTTCTTCTTCTAAATGATTATTCAAATGGTTAAGAAACTTATGACAATGATACATATTAAAATAATTCGAATATTTCTAAAAGTTCGTATAAAATTCGAAATTGCAAAAACATTGCAATTGAAATTTACAAGCACTTATTAACAATTGCGTAAATTGTCATATAAAAAAATATTCGATAATGATCAGTTTTAATCGTTTTTATATAAGTCAATTTAAAATTAATTTAAAATATTATTAACAATTTATTGTTTGATTCATTTGTTAATATGAATTAATATTAAAAATATTAACTTATATATATCTTACTTATATATATATTATCATATTATATGATTATATTATCATATTATATTATCATATAATATAACATAAATCTGTATTTTGATGTCGCATAATGCGTAATTAAAATAATTACAATCATAATTAAATAAATAATAATAATATATAATAAAATAAAATAATTATAATAAAATCGATCGATTTTTTAATAAAATATTGAAAAAAAATATAATTATAACAAGCAAAGAGCAAAATATTTACAAAAATATATTTTCATATGTAATAAAGAGTTTTATTCTATATTGAATTAATAATAAAATTAACAAACATTTTATAATTAATGTTTATCAGAAATTAAGTTCCATTATTTATAAATAAAATTGTAATTTT
>NW_006263911.1:303252-304559 GCF_000469605.1 Apis dorsata
TAATAAAAAATTTGATATATATAATTATAAACAATTAATATATTTAATATTAATTTTTTTTAATATTAAAATCTGTTTTTTATAGAATTTCATTCCATGTCTTTTTTAGTTGCTATCAATTTTTATATTGTTCGCTTTTTAATATTTTTCTATCGAATTCATTCCAAAAATATTCAATTGGATTTAAGTTGGGATGGTCAAGAAAACAGTGATATATTATTATAATCAATAAATTTTTTAATGACTTTTGAAGTATGTTTTAGATTATCATTTATATATATTATTTTTATTATATTGAAATGTATATTATTATTTTTGAATTTCTCAATTAATTGGAAATAAATTTTTTTTAATATTTTTATATATTTTGTTATCATTTTGTTATCAATAATGTTAATGTCATATAATATCAATATAATGTCAATAATTGTTAATTCTTTAATTTTTATAATTCTTATTTTCAAATTTCTTTTTGAAATATAGCTTCTTTCTAAATATTCTGTAATATATGCACTTTAATTTCAGATAAATATGATTTTATTCGAGTAATTGATAATTTTAATTTTTCTTCTATCTGTTTAGCATTAATAAATAATTTCTTTTTCTTTAAAATAGCATTGCTCTTGATCTTGACATTCATTTTTAAATATTTTTGCAAATATTTTCTGTATCTTTTTTTTCTGACATTCCAAATTTTATAGCAACTTGTTATAAAATTTTTCTTTTTATTTTTTTCTATCTATCGTGTCTAATTTTCATCTTTGTATGTTACAAATAAATAATCATTAACAATAACTAAAAAACATTAAAAAAAATAAGATAAATTATGAAATAGAAAAATTTATATTTAATGATACAATTATAATTTAATGATATGAATATATATTTGTGAATTTTTATTAATAAGTGTAATAATGCTTTCTAAATCATGTGTGATGTTTTTAATATACAATTATCAATATATATATATATATATATTTCTAAACATTTATGAATTCCTATATAAATAAAAATAACTTTATAAACTAATCGGCAAATATATAATAAGATCGCATTTTTATCGAAAATTTTAAGAAGGAATATTCTTTATTAAAACTACAGCGATAGTTCATTATAGCTTTGAATGTTGCACTTGTTGCTGTTTGGACAGATGAAGATGCATCCATTATTATAATAAAAATTGATTCTGATTGATTACTGACTTATAGACGTAGAGATAAAAAGATTTATAGATACAGTATTTATATATTAATGAAACAATGGTAATTCATTATTTTTATATAATTATTATTATTTTATATAATAAT
>NW_006263911.1:304577-308906 GCF_000469605.1 Apis dorsata
TTTTATATAATTGTTAAACATACTGATCTATTATATACTTTTGGATATTGAATAAATTTTGAACGTTAAATGAAAGATATAAATACAATATTAATTCTATATTGCTGGATCAATTAGAAATTGATCTATCAAATTAATTTTTTATTTATTAATTAATTTTTTTGTAAACGCAATTATGATTATTCTGATTTAAGATATCTTTGCTTTGTTATCTTGGCTTCTCGTATCCAAAATATTAAAGCATGTTTTTTAACTATACTTTAATTATATTTTATTTCTAATATATACTATAATATATATATATATATATATATATTGTGAGGAGAGTGAAAAAAAAAAATAGACATATTTTATAAAAAAAATTTATCAATAATCTCGTTAGCAAAAATCCGGCGAACATTAATGACATCTTTCATGAGAAAAAGTTTTTCAAGTATTACATATTGGCTGCATGCAAATTTACTAAAAAAAAAAAAAAAAATTATAAATCAAGACAGTATATGTAGAGCGATGAATTTATGAGACATCTTATTATCATCTTTCTAATATTTTTGTTTATGCTTTTATATAAAAAAAATTGCTAATTTTATTAGAAAATTACAAAAATGAAAAATTCAATTTAATAACAATTAATTTTTCAATATATTCAATATATTCATTCAATATATTAATCCGACACAATTTTTTAGATTCCAAGATTCCATAATTTCTAGATTTCTAATATTAAAACAATTGTACAAAATATTAATAAAATATTTTTAAAAAGAAACAAAATGTATTTGCGAGAACACATGCATTAATAATAGATAGTCAGAATTTGCAATAAAAGATATTGTTTCGAATAAACTTTATTGATATTGCATAAATATACAAGTATATATATATATGTATAAGACACTTAACAAAAAATATGGGATGATATATTTTAAGAGAATTATAAAAATTTCTTGGAATTATATATTATTATTCAAACTTATTCAAACTTAGAAACATTTCGGTATGATTGGAATATGAATTTTAGGATTTGAGATCATATTTTCCATGCCAATCTATTAATCATCATTCTACACTCACAGAAATTTATGATAATCATTCAGTTTTTAATGGAAACAACAAAATTTGTGTGCGATTCTCTAATTTTAAAAATTTTTTCTTAGACTGGAATTTGAAGACTAATTTACAGTATTGGCCATTTATATTTCCACAATCTTTCGAAATGAAGACAAGAAAATATAAATATTTACAATTCTTATAAATTTAAAAATATCAGAATTTTTTTAAAACTTCGAATTGTTAAGAACTTTTTAAATTTTGCATTAATCATAAAAACTTCTTTATATCTTGTAGCTAAATAAACTTTTTTAATTTTTGAACTAATAAAAATTAAGTTGAATAATCGGAATATTAATAATAAAAAATAAACTTGAATCTTGGATTAATTACAAGAATCTAGATTTTTGTTAATTTTTGAATTATTTATATTAAGATTTTATGATTTCGTAACTAAATTTATATATTTTTATTTATATATGAATATATAAATTTTGCATTTGAATTTTTTATCTAACTTTGTAATAAATTATTTTTATTACTATAATTTTTATTATTACAATTCTACAAACAGATTGGAGCTAATAGATAAAATATCGCGAAAAATTTTTTTTTTGTATTTTCTTGCATTAGTAACTTATAAATAAATATTAACTTATAAATAAATATTATTTATGATCATCTTGGCACATCTTTGTTGTAAAAATATATTGAAGAGAAAAATTTTGATTGATGTCTGATTAAAAAATATTATTTGGCATAAAATTCAATTTTAAAATCTGAAATTAAAAAAAAAAAGTAAAAAAATTCTTTTGAATTATTCTTTTCAAAACTTGAATTTTTCGAATAAGAAAAAATTTTGTATCTTTTTTTTTTATTTTTTCAAAAATTATCTTATACTTGCTATATAACGTTTGATCATATTCTATATTTCATTTTAAATGTTACAGTCATAGCATTAGTAATTTGGAAAATATAATATTAATTCGAAATCCTAATTAGTATTGTATTACCAAATTAAATAATAAGTTCAATATCCTTCACTGTATCAAAAATATTAAGAATAAATATTAAAAAATTATATAGAAAAAATTAACATATAAAATTAAATAATAATGATAATTTCATTCCGAATTTCCAATACATAGAATCTCTATACGTGAATATGTGAAATAATAAAGAGATTGTTCATTAAAAAAATTTTCAGATTTTAATAAAACATTTTTTTCATAATTATATTATATATTTAAAAAAATATATAATAACAATTATAAATTATAAAATATAAATTAAATAAAATATTTGTTCAATTATTTATCCTATATTTTCCATATCTTCCTTGCTAAATTATTTTTTAATAATAAGTTTAAATGTTTTTAATAAATGTTAAATGTTAAAAAGTTTTTTAATTTATTAAGTTGAATTAAATTAAATTCTAATTATTTTTCAGTTTTTTTTCAAATGTTATAAATGTTTAAGAGGTATCACATCTTCATCATTACTTTCATTGCAATCTTCTTCTTATTCATTCTGACAATTTAAAATAGTATAATATTTAATTTTATTTTAATATTTAATTTAATTTAAGCTTTCAATGTTAATTTTAACAATATACATATAATCTTGCTTTTTTTTTGCCAAAATTAAAAATTTGACAATAGATATGAATAATAATAGACATAAAATAACAGAATTAATTATTATTCATAATCCAATATAGTATAAAAACAAAATTTTTACAAATCAGATATAAACAGGAAAAATAAATACATTCTTGAAATTCTGAATTTTTCTAATTAGATATGATCTTTTCATCTTATTCAATATAATAATGGATATTATTAGATAAAGTATATTATTTCATTAATATGAAATTTTAAGTTTTAAAAATTGTAAAAATAATATTTAGGTTTTAATTTTATTTTTTAAAGTAATTGTTGAAAAATCAATTTTTTATATTGTTAAAATATTATCTTTTTATACAATTTTAAAATTTATCCATTTTTTTAAATTATCAGCATAGTTTTTTAATTATATTTGAAAATTGAACATTCAAATTTAAATGCATTATAAAAAAAAGAATATTAATAAACATAAAATATTAAATAAATATTAAGCAAAAAAATAAATATTAATATTATGAATATTATACAATTCAAAAATATTTTAGAATGGACGTTTTTTTTAGTATTGTTTAAAAAAGTTGAAAAAAATATGTAAATGTAATACAGATTAATTTACTTATTATTTTTGTTAATATTAACAATATTATTTTATAATTATTTTATAATATTTAACAATAATAAAATTAAATTAAAAAATTTAAAAATTTTTTAATAAAATTAAAAAATATTTTTGATGAAAAATTATAAATAAATAATTTACAAAAAAATAAAATAAAAAATAAACATAACATAGAGTTTACACAAAAACTTAAACTGAAAACTTTATATCTTTTAACTGAAAAATTTTTTTTTAATATGAAAATTATTTGAATTATTTTATTTTTTCTTACATTACAAGAACTATTATCATTATGTAAGAATTATCTAATTAATATTATTAAAAAATCATATTATCATATATCATCAAAATCATATAATTATATTATATTCTACATTTCTTTTTACTTAATATTACAAAATACTAAATACTAAATATTACAAGAGTTGATTTTTATATCATTAAATCTTAAAATCTTAAAAGTAGCATTCAAACTATATTATAATATATGAAATTCTTGAGATTATTTTCATTCAATCTTTCTGATTTAATGAATTAATGATGATTTAATGAATTAATATTTTAATCTTAAGAAATTTAACTTTGCAATTCATTATCCGATTCAATTATATATTTAAAAAATAGATAAATACTTATTAATATTTATTTAAATATATATAATTAATATATTTCATACTAATTTTTAGTTATATAAATTGATTATTCAATTAATTAATTCAATTAATTTTTATTTATATCAATTAATAAAAAAAATCATTTTATTGCTTATTAATATATCAATAATGAAATAATTAATAACAATGAAACAAAATAATATTAATATTTAATCATATAGTTAATAAGAATCAATTAAATTAGAATACAAAATTTTATATGAATTAATTGAATTAATTTATAATTTTTTATCACAAAATGATTTTTACATGAATATAACATAGATATACTTTAAAAAAAATATTGCTTTATGAAAAATATTTAAAAAATTATCTATTTTTGAAAAGAATTTTAAAAATATAAATTTAAAAATTAATTATA
>NW_006263911.1:309174-314157 GCF_000469605.1 Apis dorsata
TTTTATCTTATTTATATTTTAATTTATATGTATATATGTATATTTACATATATATATATAGTTTATTTATAAAATTAAAATATGTATATAAATATATATACAATAATATTAATATTATTAATATAGTTTATATATAATTTATTATATATAATATATATATTTATAAAATTAAAATACATATTTTAATAAAAATTTACATACATTTGAGAATATAATTGTATGTAATAATTGTAAATGTATTTCATTATTAATGATTTTTTTATTTATTAACTAAGATTTATAAAATAATAAATAAAAAGATTTATGTATATATCACATTATATACACTAACCTCATTCCCATCAGTCTTATAACAATTTCAATTTTACATTTAACATTGTACAATTAATATTTTAATAATAATATGCATTTTATATGTTCTATATAATTATTTGTTTCATATCTTGAGATCGTCATATTTATTATTTCACTTATCAAATATTTTATAAATATTTATATGATTACTAAACATGTAAATTTAATATTTCTGAATCACGATTTGATTTGATCATGTTTCTAATCGCGGTAATTTTTCATATTGATTTTTGTATGGATTCCAAGTTATTATTCATATTAATAAGGAATTACTATTAATATTAATAAGGAAAACAGAAGTCATTTTATTGTCGTAAAAATTATTTTATCGTTATATCGGAAATTACACATTCATTGTTTATTATTAATTCTAATTTTTGCATTGAATTTAAAATTTTCTTTTCAATATTCCTAGATTATAAATATTCCTAGTGAAACGTTTATAACTATACAGATTGGCGCTACTGTATTATCTCCTTTTCATTATTTTATTTTGTTTCCAGTATGAAACAAAATATATTTTTTATATTTCTATAATTTATTTATTCTATATTTACATTAATGCTATATTTCATATTCTGAATACAATATAATAACATCTATCTAATATTTATGATTTGAATTAATATCTTTACTTTTTTTTTCTATTATATATGATGTGTATTTAATTGTTACATATTATGTGTATTTAATGTTTTCAATACTATTATTGCTTATAGCGTTGCTTTCTGTTATTATACAATATACTATTCTGTTTATACTTATATTAAGTTATATAATAAATCCGTTCATCTTTTAAAAAAAATTAAATAATACCAATTTTTTATGAAATTTATCTAATCAATGATATATTTGTTCAATGACCATTTTGCTATCTTTTTAATAATAAAAAATAAATTTTATATTTTTTTTAGTATAAAATTCATCTTTTTTTGTACTAAAAAATTTAAATAGATGAAACAAAACGTTAAATAGATGAAAAGCGTTCCATTAAAACTAAAAACTAAACAATTTTTTTGTCATGAGTATGGTCATATGTTATCATGATGAAAAAAAATATTTTTTCATAATATGAGTGTTATTAGTTTCTCGTATTGCTTTTTAATAATATGAAAGCTTATTATCGAACAAATATCGATATTGTTAATTAGTTATAGTGGAAAGTGCAATAACTTGTATGCAGATATATCATAAATGTATTCCTAAAAAATATTGTTTTAATAATTTTCCATATATAATATATACGTATTCTGTATATTTGCACAATATATTTCGAAAATATATACATAAACTCTTTTATAAACTTTAATGATTATTCTTTGTTAAATTAATATATTCGTGAAATATCTTTGAAAAATCGAAGTCAAAAACTAAATAAACACAAAATTGATATACAAAAATATGGATTGAGACTTATTCATTCAATTATAAGCAAATAGAAATTTGCATAGACAAAGATAAAACTCTATCTCTGTCTTACAATATCATTTTGCTCTATCTTGCTTCGTCTAATGTAAATTTAAATTGCTTATAACCAAATTTGGATATTATTTAAATAAATTATTTGAAAAGTTAAAATAACATATTATTTTATTTGGCTATATGTTATTTTAAATAATCATATGTTAGTTTATTTAAATATACAAATTTTTTTTAGATTATTTCTTTATTATTTATTTGAAATAATTTTATTTTTCATTTTATCAAATATTTTTTTAAATAAAATCTTAAATCAATTTTCTAATTCTCTCATATCAATTGCATCAAGAAATATAGATTTCCAGATATGTAATATTTTATATATATAAATTAAAAACATATTGAAAGATAAATATTTTTATTTAATTAATTAATTCAGTTCAATATTTTATGTTAAATTATTTGTTATTTTATTTTAGTGAAATATTTTGCAAAAATTTATTTGAATAATGTTTAAAATAAAATTACTTTTTATGTGAATTACTGAAAATTACTTTCATTTACTTAAAAAAAAAAAAAAAAATAAAACATTTGAAATAATTCATTATCTTATTTGAAATAAAATATAAGCTATTCTGTTTATAAATGAATTTTCAATCGAAATTTTTATATATTAACTTTTGTTTTTGTTTTGATCTCTCTCAATTAACACTCCAAATATGTCCTTCAAATATATTATTCTGTATAATTCAGTTCTATTAACATTTATTAATTAAAACTATTAATCATAATTTTCTATTATTAACTTTAATAATAATTTTCTAATAGTTAGATTATTTTTGAATGAAAATTCTTAGTTTTTTAATAATATTTAATTTTTATTAGAAATAAAGTATTTTTACAAAAATTCGAATTTTCCAAAAACTAAAGAATAGCAAATAAAAAAACTATGTATGAATTATTTTGTAAATATAGCAAATATAATGAAACATTTCAATTTGTTAAACAGTATAAACAGTATAAATAATATTTTATTAATATGTCATACTCTTAATTGAATAGATTTTAAATTATACTTAAAATACTTTATATTTTTTTTTACATTTAATAAAGAAAGAAAGATATTAATATATATATATAAATTTTTTATTTAACTTTTGAATTTTTGACTTACTTTACAAATACTTCATAACTATGGACACAATGTACCAGGCAACATATAACTGAAAAAAACAGTTATTAAACTAATTAAAATTAATATAAATAATAATTTTATAATTGTTAAACCAAAATTTTCTATATTCCATATTAACACATTATTAAAAATATTATTTTTATATTATTTATCTTATAGAAGATGTCATTTAATTAATAAAAAGTATAATCTCATTGAATTTTATATAATTGTAACATTAATTTAATTAATAAAAAGTATAATCTCATTGAATTTTATATAATTGTAACATTAATAATTAATGAAATTCATTTTATGAATTCATTTTATAAATTCAGAACTATTTAGTTAAAATATATTAATTAATTAAAATATTTTTATATGTTGTTCTAAGTTAATTATCTATAATCTAAGTTAATAAAGTTAATTTTTTCATATTGATTTGAAAAATAGTATTTAATAATTTTATTAATTTGACTAATTATATCTTTATATATTTAATTGCCAATTATGTAATAAATCATAGATGAAATTATAGAAAAGATTATTAAAATAATTGACACTTATATTTAATTATTATTAATTCTATTAAAGTAAAATTTAATAAAAATGTTGAATTTAATAATATAATCCAAAGAAAGAGTTTAAATGTTAATTTGAATAAAATAAAAGTGCCTTAAATATTGTCTTTTTTATATAATTATTTTGTATAAGTATTGCAAGTTTTATATGAATTACATAAAATATTTCAATACTTTCTATAATTTTTCTTGATTCATAAATTTTTACCAATAATAATAAAAAGATTATTAATTTAGAAATTACAGTGGATAATCAAATTATTTGACATTTTAAAATTATGGTAATTACAAAATTTCTGTAACCAGTATAAAATAAATGAAATTTTTTTTATATTTTTATTTTTCTTATTCAATATATCATAATCATTTTAAGTTTACATTTAAAGTTTACAATTTGATAAATTTGCACAAAATTAGCAAACTGATTTAAAACTTATTTTTAAATTTAAAATAAATTATTGAAATAAAATTATTGAAATAATATAATTAAATAATAATATATCTTTTTTATGTTTAATAACAAATTATATAATCAATATTTTATACTTTTGGTTACATTTACAAGTTTAAAATATAAAAATATAAAATTCAATTTTTTATTTAATGATTTTTTAATTATTTATATTAAATAATATTATATAATATTATATATATAATATTATATTAAATAATAGTAATAATTTTAAAAATAGATGATTATTCTAAACATTAAATACAATTATTATTTATATAATTTAATTCCATTATTAAATCAAAATAATAATTATTTAACAAATATCTAAATAATAATTATTAATAAACAATAATTCTATAATATATAATTCAAAAATAATTATTTATAAAATTCAATCTAACTATATAATATTGATGCAGTAATCAAATATTATTTTAAGACCCATCATTTGTACGATCACTTCTATTTTTGATCAAAGTTTTAAATTCAAGTGATTTTGAAATGTTTATAATTTGATCACCCATTGTAAAATGGACTCTTCAAAAATGTACATTAAGATCCTATATATATAAAAAATATCATAAAAATATTCTATATATTATGCATCGCATGTATAAAACATAATATAATATTTGATGGTTCAAGTAATCTAATCGGAATTTCATATTTATTACATATATATTATAACTAACGATAACTATTATTTGAATCTCTAATTTCCAAGTTGCAAAATATAAAAAATATCATAAAAATATTCTATATATTATGCATCGCATGTATAAAACATAATATAATATTTGATGGTTCAAGTAATCTAATCGGAATTTCATATTTATTACATATATATTATAACTAACGATAACTATTATTTGAATCTCTAATTTCCAAGTTGCAAAATATAAAAAATATCATAAAAATATTCTATATATTATGCATCACATGTATAAAACATAATATAATATTTGATGGTTCAAGTAATCTAATCGGAATTTCATATTTAT
>NW_006263911.1:314170-321023 GCF_000469605.1 Apis dorsata
TATAACTAACGATAACTATTATTTGAATCTCTAATTTCCAAGTTGCAAAATATATTATATATTGTATATTGATAATATCAAAATGTTCAACTAAAGCATTTTGTATATATCATATAAAATTAATTTCTTTAGACTTGTTTGTGATGATGTGAACTCAGAAGATATAAATAATTTGAATAGAATTAAAAACCTTGTGTTATATGTAGTATTATCTTCCATTGGAATAACTGGAAGTTGATAAGGAGGCTTTTCAGCCCAAGGTTTTTCAACTGGAACTATACTTTCCACAGGTTGATAACTCAACTGCATAGTAGTATCTGATTCAAATGGAATATCTGATGGACGACAAGAACGTACAGGTGCATATTTTTGAGGAGGTATTAATGATTTAAGATCATTTTCGAAATAGGAGAGTCTATATGTAGTACAACCTGAAAGAAATATATTAGTGGAATTAATAAACAATAAAAAAATAACATTTGATACAGATAGATTATATATGATTTTGGTAATAAAGTATGTAATCTGAAAATAAACTTGACAATTTTTATTATAAATTGTTTATTAAACATATTGTTTATATAATAGAATTTATGATGAATTCTTTTTAAAATAAGCTCTTTCTGCAAATATACTCCGTTGAAAATATTTATTTTCTAATTTATTTTTTTTTTTTATAAACCAATTTTAAAATTGTTTTTAACATTTTTTCTAATTTAATAAATTTATATATTTTTTCTCTTATTTTGAAATATTTTTTTTATTACAATCAATTTTAGATATTAGGAAAAAATAAGTCAGATAATGATTTTGATAAATAGCGTGCGATACGAAATATTAATTTTATGCTAAAAATTAGCAACGAAATATGTGATTATACATCATTATCATGATGTAATGCAAAAAAAAAAAAAAAAAATAAAACTTTTATTGTTCTCATTAATAAAAAACGATCATTTGGATATTTTTAATATAGAAAAATTTTTAATATAACAGAAAAATTTTTCTTAGATAAATTATTTTACATTTTGAGGAAAATAATATATTCATAAAATTGGGATAACAATGTAAAGAACGATTTTTATTATAAAAATTAGAAATCCCATACTTTTTTTATTCAAATTGCACAAATTTTCTAATACACAAAAAAATATATATTATAAATATATATTATTATTTTTTAAAATAGAAAGTGAATTAATGTTACATACTTTCAATAGGTGAAGTTGCAGGAACAAGATTGTCATGGTAACGAAGATCTGGATCTAATGGTATATTTTTCCATGTATAATCATGTTTTTGTGTAGTTATATCTTGTATGGGCCCACGACCTAACCATTGTTTCTCACAAGGTAAAATTGGAGGTTCTGTTTTGAAACACCAATTACCTAAGAAACTCATCTGAAAAAAAAAGGAAGATGAATATAATTGATTTTTCATTTCTGATAATCTGATAAAAAAATGTTTCGAATAAAAGTTAATCTTTTTTATATTTATAAATTTATAATATAATATAATTTTTCCAAATTTTTTTCAGAAAAGAAGATATATTTAAAAAATTGAAAACCAGTATCAATAAACTTGAAATTATTTCTAGTTTAAATATATTAATTTTTAAATATATTATATTGTATATAATTGTATATAAAATATTATCCCAATTTTTTTTAAATACATTATATATAAATAATGAAAAAAATAAAAAAATTTTAAATTCCAATCGCTTTAAAATATTAGAGAATATTATACTGTAGTTTTAAAGATAAAAAGATTAAAGTAATGCGCGTAAAAAGTTTCGTGATACATTAGTGTTCTTAGAAATCTCTTGAGATATTGAAGAACAATATCATGTTTTTTATATTATTTCATAATTACTTTGAGTGATTGAAAAAAATTATATTATATATTTTTACATTAAAATTAACATTTATACAACCCAGCATGTGTCAAACATTTTATAAGTTAGATTAATATCTCAATGCATATGAAGATAATAAATAAAAAATACTTTTTATCATATCATTTATCATTATGATTGAATATTTATATACCTATTTTATATCTATTAATTTAACATTATCCATTTTATCTATTTTATATCTATTATATCTATTTTATATTTATTTTACTTACACGATGAGTGGTATCATAAGACAAAGGACAAGATGAAAATTCAATACTATTAGGTTGTATTATAGGATTTCGTTTATCCCCTCCACAACCAAAATAACTTAAACGGTAAGTTGTATTATCGTCTGTGCAACAACCAGCACTTAAAAGATTATCGTTTTCCGGTATTATTATTGGTGAACGTTTTTCTATTGTTTGTGGCCAATAACTTAATTTATAAGTTGTGCAACCCTCTAGTGGTTCTACTGGTGGCATATATTCTTTTTTGCCCCAGGAAGGTTCTTCCTAAAAAGTAATACAAAATGTTAAAAATATATTTTAATAATAATATGAAAATTAATGAATATAAGTGATTGTTATCTAAAAATGACATAAAATTAAAAACAAAAATCGTTTAATTATATGTCTGAAAGATTAGAAGCAAAATCATAAATGAACAAAAAAACAAATTTCAAAGCAATTTAGAAAATATATAATAAGATAACATATATGGGGCATTTTTTTCATTTAAAAAGAGACAGTGAATGAAATTTGTTATAAGAACATTATTATTTTACAAAAATTTCATATATTGCAATAGTATTAAAGAGAAATTATAAAATAAAAAAGGAATATTATAAAAAAGTAATATTCAGAATTAAATAAATCTGCTTTATTTTTACTATAAATAAAACGCAACAAATTTTTTAATTTAATTAAAAATTTAGTTTAAATACAAATTTAATATATAAAAGTGCAATAAAATTTGTATAAAAACGATCTCTCTTTCTTGCTCTATATATCTATATATGTATATATCTATACATCTATATATACATTATCAAATATATATATATACACATTATCGTTTAAAAATTTAAAAATTATATTTTTATGAAATAAAGAATTTCTTATAAATAAGATTATTTAAAATTTATGAAGTAATAAATGTTTATTGATATTCATAATAATTACAATTTTAAGAAAAAATTAATAAATTATTTGTTTAGAAGAAAAATATTTTTTCAAGAAGCTTTATTTAAAATATTAAAAAACATTAATAATTTATAAATATTTACCTTCTTCGCTTCAGTTGGCCAATAACTAAGTTTATATGTCGTGTAATCTTCCATTGGAATATCAGATTTAACATATTTTCTTATGGGAGCATAAGATGGTGGAGGTATTTTGGAAGCACAATCAGATTCAAAGTAACTTAATTTATATGTTGTATCGTCTAAAAAAGATATAACTTTAAATTATTAATTTAAGATAAAACTTTAAATTAAGTTGTAATATAAATTATTCATAATATATATAAAAAAAAAGTAATAAAAAGATAACAAGAAATAATAAGAAAATATAGCAAGAAAAATTTAAAATTATTTGTTTGTGATTTAAAAGAAATTTTTATAAATTTCAAATATTCAAATAATTATGAGATACATTATATTATGTCGAAAATTTCTAGGAATTCTCTTTAGAAACATTACTATTTTTAACAATATTATGATACAAGATTAGGAAAAAAGAATATTAAAAAACAAGGAATTAATATTCATAATTAGAAAAATTTGTTTTATTTTTGCTACAAGTAAAATTTAATGTATAAAAGTACAACAAAATTAGAATAAATTTCTCTCTCCCTTTCTCTTTTTCTTCTCTACTTTCTAATATTATTTATTAAATCTGATAATGTTTAAAATGTTTGATGTTGTTCAAAATATATAATATTTCATAATATTTCATAAATATTTGATATATTTTTTTTATTAAAATTATTAATTTATTATTATTTTTCTTCCTTTCTTTTTAAACTTTTTTGCAATAAAAAATATTATAATTAATAAATATAAAAAGGCAATATAATTTATTTATTTTCAGTTATTTTTGCAATTGATGCTGTTTGAATCTTTTTATTTCAAAAATAATTTACAAAATTCTATACATTAATGATAACATGTGTCTGACTTCGTTATTCGCTCAATAAAATAATTTGAAATCTTTCTTTTTTGAAAAGAGACTTAAATTGTCCTTTGTCAAACTTTGTATGTAAATATATATTAATGTATGTAAGTATATATTATATATATATATATGTATTTACCGAGTAACGGAGCAGGAGGACAGAATAAATTATGTTCTGCTTTATAAGGTTCTATTTGCGGAATGGACTTCCATGTAAAATCATGTTTCTGAGTTGTAACATCCTGCATAGGACCTTTACCAAGCCATTGTTTCTCACAAGGTATACAAGGTGCATCAGGTTTTACACATGGATGACTGAAGTAACTAGACTGAAACAAACATTCAAAAATATTAATAACATTTTCTTTAGTTCCTTAAATTAAATAATCTTGTGTTTAATTTGAAAAATAAAATTTATAAAATATAATAATTTAAAAAATAATTTAAAAAATATTCGTAATAATTAATTTGTTAAGTCGATTAACATATTCATTAATATATTATTTCATCCAATATTAGATTAATTAATTATGAAATATATTATTAGATTCATGTTTATTATTGTATATCGATAATTTACAATAACTATCAAAAATATATTTTAAAATTTATCAATTATTCTATTTATATCATAGTGAAAAACAATTTTCATTATCGATCATCATCACGATAATCTGATTCCAGTGTAATTATTAGTTTCAATTGCTTCAAGTGCTTTTGTGATTTGATCAGTTCTTTAATATAGAAAAATATTAAATATATTGTATTACATCTATTATCATATATACAGACATGAAGTGACTATACTCATTCGGTTCTTGATTATTGAAATCTTACGATCCTATTTTAAATCCTACTAATAATCATAATATAAAATGAATGATTATTTAAATAATATATTTTATTAATATTTTAGATAATTACATGCGAGATGTATTTTAAGTAAGATCTGTTTCAAAATTATCATCAATAGAAAGAGAAAAACGAGATATTAATTAATATCTTTTTCTTAACTTATTTATCGATCATTTAATCTTATTATTAGATTCGTATTTATTATTGTATATCGATAATTTACAATAACTATATAGAAAAGAGATTATTTCATCGATTTAGATTTACTTGAAATATATTAATATAATTGTCAAAATCATCATTTTGAATAATTTAGTTTCCAAAATATTCTCAAAAAAATTTTCTATTTAATTTCAGATATATTTTAAATTTTATTATTAAATCTCAATTGAATTTACAAATAAAAATTTTTTTCATCATTGTATTAAGATATTTATATAGAGAGATCTAATAATAATACGATCTAATATTCCACAAAAAGAAAGTCGAATTCAATACTGTACTTACTTAAAAGAATTTTTATTTAATAATGATAGTCCAATATTATTTTTTAATATGGAAAAAATATTTTCGGCTAATAGTACAAGGAAAATTCAAATGGAATAATATATAATAAACTCTAATACATATCATAATAGTATTTTCATTTATTACCACTACTATAAAAAGAATAATAGTCAAATAATTATTTAATTAAGATTTAAAATTATTAATTTAAATTTGAATTAGTTTTAAATTACTTTTAATTTAACATAAATTTAATCTAATCTAATTTAAATATAACTAGCCGAAAATTAATCTATAAAATGTTAAAAATATGATACGATTTATTTGACATATTTTTATGTATAATTCATAAATTAAAACTAAACCAATAACATATGTAGCATATGTATACAAGAAAAAGTTGTTCAAAATAGAATTTTTATTTATTTTAAGACATCGAAATCGGTGAGATAACTTTTTTTTTGCATAATTATCTAATTTACAATGAATGTTACAATAAATAATCCCGTCAATTGTAATGTTTATTCAATTATTTATTTTTTTAAGAAAAAAATTATGCTACTAAAATTCATAAACAACTTTGAAGTTTATGTACCAAATGTAATTGGTTATAATAAAGTAAAACGACAAACAAATATTTATGTCGATTGATAATGATAGCAGATGATTTAATAGAAAGTTAATTTAAATTTTTCAAATTTTTGGATTGTTTCATGTTTAAAGAAATCAAATGGAATAATATATAATAAACTCTAATACATAACAATATATGTTAATGCATAGATTTTGATGATAAATTTTTTTGACGTTAAAATGAAAAAATTAATGACATTCCTAATATATTCAAAATTTGAAATTCGCGTGAATATAAATATGCAAATATTTTTTTAATTAAAAAAAAAATCATTTATGTCTCGTATTTCTCAGCTCAGAAGTTTTATTTTATCTTACTTTGTATGTTGTATTATCGGATATTTCGCCATCACCAGTAACTAACCAATCTCGTGGTCGAATAGGTTCCACACCAACACTTGGACATTCCCAATATGAAAGTCGATATGTAGTATTATTATCCATTGGTAAACCTGATTTCCAAAAATGCTGAAATAATTTGTTAGATTATTTTTATAATAAAATAATATTAAGGAAAGAAATTTGAAATGAAAGGATTACATTTTTTGAGAAAAAGACAACTTAAAAATATTATTATTTATTTTTATCAAAAATGAAATATAGACAAATTTTTAATAGTAACTTCATTTGAACATATATAGATCTTTGTTTTTCTTTTGTGGCAATAGTTCTGAGTAGTTCTAAACAAATTTTCGAATTGTTTTTTACAAATTTTGATTTATTCAGAATTTTTTTTTAAATAGTTTAGAACATATTTTTCGTTATTATATATATATATATA
>NW_006263911.1:321396-325059 GCF_000469605.1 Apis dorsata
ATTTTATGAAAAATTCATAAAAAATTCAAAAACTACAATTTTACATTATTGAGTTTTTTTTAATAATAATAAAAACATTCTTAAAGTAAAGCAAGTCAAGAAATATTTAGTTAAATGATAATTATGTAAAAAAAATTATTTTAAAAAATTAACTTAATTTTGAAATCTTTATTCTTTTGTCAATAAAAATACATCATTCTATGTATCGCTTTATACCAAACAACTTTTTATGTTACAAATAATACTCTGAATATTTTTTTTATATTTTTAATCCTTCTTGATATATTCGGCCATATCTAGACATTATGTATAATAAGAACACATATCTAATGATATATTAAATGCTATATTAATATAAATATAATATAAATATTAATATAAATGCTATATTAATTAATAATTTCTACTTACACGAATTGGGGTATAGGGTTTCGGTATTTCTGGCTGCACATATTTCTGTAAATAAACAAAATCTTTAAAACAATGATTGTATACAATATAAATTTTTAATATAAAAATAATAATATATTTACATAACACACACGTTGATTTGTACAACAGCAGCAGTTACAGCATTCATCGTGATTCAACTGAAAAAATAAATATTAATATTTTAAAAGTTAAACAATTTATTGTTTCTATAATAATACAAACATTTTTAAAAATGAAATTCTTAAAATAGCAAAAGAATATCAGAAAAAAGAGAATTTTTATTAAAACTTAATATAAAACTTTTGTTGTTATTTTATGTAATATCTTTTCATGCAATAAAAGTGATTTTATTTTCATTTATATAATGAAATAATTTCAAATTTTATTTTTTTGTAATAATTATTATTATTCTCTTAATATTATTATAATATTATTATTATTAATTTTATAATATTATTCGTCCGAACCAATTGCTATTTGTTTCTAATGAAACGAAGATCACCACTGTGATTTTAAGAAATGAAAAATTAAAAAAAGAAATTATGAATAATAAACATAAAAAAAATTCAAATTTTAAATTCGCATAGATATAATTGTAAAAATACAAATAATGGAAATACAAAATGCTGTGATAAAGAAAAATAATAATGATTACTTATTCATTACATACAATAATTATTCATTAGCATTTCTAAAATTCTTTATATAATATAAGTATACAATAACTTCAAGAATTAAAATATAATAAACAAACTTTTTATGAGAACATAATAATTTATTTTAAAAAGTTCATTTATTTTAAAAATATGTATATCTATTGTGAAAAAATATTCCGAAAATTGTAAAATAACAAATATAAGAAAATACATATTCTTCACATATTCTCACTTTATAAACAAATATTATTATGAGGCAAAATTTCTTTAAGAATTTATAAATTTTTTTCAGTTTTATTTTATTCTATATATTCTATATATTCTATATGAGACATTGAATGAGCATTAAAAATATAAAAATATAATACAAAATTTTTAAATATTCAAATAATATTTATGTAATATAATATTGCCGCGAAAAAAATTTTGATTTTTGAAGATACCAGATTTTCTATTTAAAAAATGAATAATAGAAATTAAATAAATTTATTTTTGTATATAATTTTCTAAAATTACGCGAAAAATATGATAGAAACCATTATATATAATACCCTTATGCATTAAGAATGCGATCATTTTCATTTTTAAAGAAATAATATAATAAATAAATATAGTGAAATAAAAAATATTTTGCAATTAATTATATAACAACAAATATGATATATAACAACAGATATGAAAAACAAATTTTATTATATTAATTTAATTATATAATATATAATTTTATTTTATTTTTTTTATCAAGATGCATTTGAAATTAATTAAAAAGATAATAAAATTACTTCTTACACAAATAAAAAAATGCAAAATTAAAATTTGTTAAAAATTATACGATGTAAGATGAAAATAAAAAATTATGATACTTTTAAAAAAAAATTTAATTTTAAAGCTTTGAACGGATTTAAATATTGTTATTCATAAAGATAAAGTTATAAGCATAAGTAGAAATTTCTGCAATGAAACTTTAATAGCATTTAATTATAATTTTAAAATATCAATAATTAAATTGTAAAATTTCTATAAAGATGAATGCAGATAAATATATCGACCTTAGATAGATATATTTATGCCCTTTTAGAGAGCATTATAATTTGATTTATTGAAGAAAACCATAATATCATTTTCAGCAAAACAATAGTTAAGATTCAAAATAATTAAAAAAAAAAAAATTATGAAATTCTTCACATTTCTTTAATCTGAAAAATTTGTGAGGAATTTTATAATATATAATATATAAAAATGGGAAGCAATACAATATTAAAAAGTTAGAGAATGCAACAAGATATGAATGAAATAAAATCAAAAAAAAAAATTTTAATATAATATAAAAAATAATATTTGAAATAATTAAAAGGATATAATTAAGGATAATATTAGTTATTAAATTAATTTTTTCTTGAAAAATATTCCTATAGAAATTTCCTCATACTGTATATCAATTTTTTTTGCTTTTTTATTATTATTACTTATTACTTATTATTACTATTACTTTTTTTAAATTATTTTTTAGCATTCATCATATTATAATAATTCTTGAAATTTTTATTAAAAATAATAATATTTTTATAAAAATTTCGTCTATTGAATGTTATTTTGCAATTTTTTTATTTTACGATATAATATCCTCAGATATTCATTTTTCTATATTCAAAGATTATTTTAATTATTATTTATCATTAATTAAAATATATTGGAATTAAAAAATTACAAAAATTATATTCAAAGAATTTTTGAATTCCACACTTGTTAATAAAACAGGTGATTTTTATATTTTTGGAATAATTATTCAAATTTTATTATTTTGTTTTATTTGATTATATAATTTTTCACATGTATTAACCTAACGTCTCAAAGTTACATTTTATATTACCTTAATTTTCTTCGTTGCCTCGATAATTGATTGCGGTTGTGGTTTGCATCTGTAATACATTTTAATGTATTAAATTTTGTTATGTATAAAAAATTAAATTAAAATGTATAAAAAATTGAATTTATAATTTTAAATACTATAATAACTTACAGTTCAGGAACACAGATTTCCATGATATTAATTATCGTTTATAATATCAGAATAATTAATAAAAGGAACTAAATAAACAAAATATATTTACATTTTATCAAAAAGTTTTAAAATATTAATATCAAATAAAAAATAAATAATTTTACACCGTCACGATATGAAAGGTTAATACCATAGTAGGCAACGAAATAATAATTGTAAAATTTAATTGAAATGTCAATTTCTAAAAAAAGACAAAGAGAATACAAAACGGTACTCTTTTGTTTATATTTTTCTTATCTTTCATATTAGAATGTTTTTAAAATTCAAAAATATATTTTTTCAGAAATTATTATATATTTTTATATATGAAATTAAAATTTTTTATTATAGAAACGAAATGAATAAAAAATATATAGTTTTATTTAAAAAAATAAATTTAATTTTCATATATCTTATATATATTCACTTATTATTATACTTATATACTTATTTATTATACTTTTCATTAAAATAATTAATTATAAATAAATTAATAATTAAATATTTTATATTATATGTTATATTGAATATTAT
>NW_006263911.1:325581-333040 GCF_000469605.1 Apis dorsata
TATTTATTTTATATATTATATATTCTTATGAAAAAAATTAATTTTTTTTGTTTTTAAAAAAAAAATATTTTTCTAAGAGTATATAGTCTACATCTATCTTCTATATGTTATTAACTATTTTATTATTAATATCATTTATTGTTATCAGTTAAACTAATTAAATGTTTTTTTAATTTAATCTTCTTAAGATGAAAATTGTAATATATTATACGAATAATTTTTTTTCTGTTTATTTATTGAATTGCGTAATTGTATATTCGATTGATAATTTCTTATTTTTCTTATCTAAAATCTCTAAGAATATAATCTATTGGAATTTATTATAAAAAAGATACATTAATAAAACTAGAAAGATTTATATATACATAATATCTACATTTAGTAATTACAAGATTATTATAATTTTTATTATGAGATTGCATGAATTCTCACTCGAGACCTTCTAATGTTTTTTGAATTCGTGTTCTAGAACTCTACGTAGTTTTCTAGATTCACCTCATCTATGCGTTTGCATATAATTTACATCAGAAATTATTTATCAACAGTTAATACTTTTTTTTATATATTTTTATATATTTTTGCATATATTCTATTATTTTTTATTTTGAAGCTTTAAATATTTTTTTTTTATAACAACATATCTGTGAATTTGTTAGCAAAAAAAGTTATTTTGATTTGATTTTTTCGCTCTTTGTCAACTTTTGTAACAATTTTATTATCAGTTTTTTTATTGCATTTATATATATATATATTTATTTATTTGCTATTGTTTTATATATAATTGTGTTTTATATTTAAATATCCAGTATATATTTTACACGAAATTATAAGAATCACTTTCAAATTTTTGTAATAATATTGTTGTATTAGATAAAATTTGATACATTTGGTATGTATATATATATATATATATATATATATATACACAATGTAACAAATTTTATGATTAATATCTTGAGTGAATGTTTATAATATTATTTTCTTTTAAATAACATTTAAAATGTGTGTTTTCATTAATTTCGTAAGATAATATATTGCAATTGATAAATAAAAAATTTTTTAAATATTAATGAGTTCAAGAATATTAAATAGCTAACAGTTATTTTATATGATGATTAATTTTTGTATTTTTAAATGTGTTTTTTCATGTAGATAATAATTATCTGCAAGTTTTGGATTTGCTTTTTTTCAAATATTATATGAAAATAATTTAAAAGTCGATAAAAGTTTATTATTCATTTTATAATACATACTTTTATCTTATAGCATTGTACAACTTCGATTACTAACCTTATTTTGTAATAAATCACATTTGTCTCTTCGAACATTAAGTACATTTGTTTTTCTTTACATGTAAGAATTAAAATTACATTTTAATATGTACACTACGTAATATCGAAAATTGTGTTCAATATAGAAATTATTAAATTATAAAAATATATATTTCTATAAGATTTTTTAATAGAATTTAATTGTCATATTGTTCATAGTTTCATTAAATAAATCTTTTGTATCAATTTGTTGTATATAATAATTTTCTTTAATATTCATTCTTTTGTGTTTGTTATACTTAATGTAAGTTGCAAATGTTAAAGCTAATATGAATTATATATAAACATTTATTTAAAATAAAATCAGATTGAATTCTACATTTATTCTAAAACTATAAATTAAAATGTTTTTTTAAATGCATCAATTATTTGATGAAAATATTCAGATATCTATTATATATTTTGGATTATTTTGTTAAAATTATTTTAAATAAAAATATAACTAAAAACTGTATCAAAATTTGATTTGTTATTGTTATATTTTCCAATTTCTTAATATTCTCTCTAATAAATATATAAAATTGTTTAAGAAAAAGTTAGCTATTCTATTAAACAATGATAAGTTGCCAAGAACAAAAAATTGAAACATTTTTATTAAATATTGAAACTTTTCTATAAGTAGAATGAATATGAAATTTATCAGTGTAAAATTATTCCTTTATTATATGTGTACGGCAACATATCTTTCAGGTATATAATAAAGAATATATATAAGTATATATAAGTATATAATATATATAATATATAAGTTTTTTTTTATATGAATCTTGAAAATATATTTCAAATGATATCAGAATGAATTGACAGCTTGACAAAAATACATAACATTGTGTGAAAGTTTATATTCATTGTAATATTAACAATATCATTATTACTATAATTTTTGTGCATTGTTGTTTCTTATAAATAAATAATTTATATAATTTATTACAAAATATAGATTCAATTATCATAGTTTTGATATAATATGTTTCATTTTCTATAATAATCTTCAAATTCAAAACTCTTAAAATTTCATTTTTCCAGTGAATGTTTTTATAGATATGATATATAATGTTTTTATAGATAAGATTAGATAGATTATTATTAATTACTATTAAAAAATTATTAATAATTTTAAATAATAAAAGCATATGAAATCGATATAAAAATAAAATTATTTTTATACATCTAAAATCGAATGATCATTACAATTCTCTAATACATAGTATTAACAAATCTTAATAATTAGAAATCTTTTTATATTAAAATAGAATTTAGCAATTCACATTCTATATACCAAATCCAGCCATTATAATTGGCAAATTGCATCTATGATTCAAGAATCAGATTCGTTAATCCAATGATCAAAACAAAATTATATTATGTCAGTCTTATCAAATGAGAATTTAAATTTTCAATACATGACATCATTATTTTCAAAAATCATTAGATAAAGAGAACTCTTCATTTATATATGAAATTGCAATTGAATAGATTTTCAGAATTAAAATTATATTCAATGTGAAAAGAATCTCTATATTATAAAATCCATTTAATTGTGTAATTGAAGAACATTTTGATATTGATAATTTTGATTATTGGTTTATTACAATGAAGTAAAATTTTCATGAGATATGATAAGTTGTAATGTTATAATTAAAATTGAGATATGGTTATATATATATTTTCAAAATTTTTTTCTCATTAAAAATTGCGAATCTTGATCACATATTAAGTTTATAAGAATTAAAAACAGCGCATCACCAAAAAACTCACTTTATACTAAATATTTGAAATGTTATTAATTTGCAAGGAAACCAGCAAAGAAAACAATAAAAAATTAATGATAAAATCACAAATTTCGAGTAATATGTTATATTTACATAGTTCATAAATAATCTGAATAACAAATAAAATATCTTCATTATTATGAACTTAGTATTATAATAAATATATTGTATACATTTATTAATTATTATTTATCTTAATTTTCTCCTAATATAATGAAAAAAAAAATATTAAAAAATAAAATAATTTTTGTTTCGTTCTGAAAACAAATTCTTTTCGAAATTTTTATCGTTATTCATTTTATATTTGATACCGATAAATTTTTATTACAAATTTTTTTGTTACAAATATTTTTTTACGTATCAAACAAAATGCCAAATAAAATCTCATATAAAAATCATATAAAATCATATCATTTAAACTTAAAATAAATTTCGAATTATTTATATTTCCCTAATAATATAAATATACTTCATATTTAATAATTATAAGATAATAAATTTATTTTCTTACTTTTCTATTATAACTTAATTTATAATTTTTGATTAATTTTTTTGTCCTATTTTACTGCATGATGTAGTGAGTAAGTATAAAAAATATTCAGTCGGAAGTTTTGAAGATAATTTCTGTGTATATGTATTTAATAAATTATGCATTTCTTCTTCGTAATCGAAATAGATATTTGATATACCAATTTCTTCATAAATTTGTTTCACACGTTTTATTTTTTCTTCATCAGCTATTCCATAACATTCCTATGATATTAATATTATTAGTAATTTATTCCAGAATTTTATTTAGAAAAATAGAAGAAAATAAATGTGAAATATTATTAACAAAAGTTTACTTTTAAAATTTTCTTTTGTTCAGCTGTAGCTCGTTGCAAAGCAATCACAATGAGCCATGTACATTTTCCTTCTTGTATATCAGTTCCACTTTTTCCTATGACTTCGCGCTTACCATAACAATCTAAATAATCATCTCGTACTTGGAAAAGATGTCCTATTTTTAACAGAATTTTTTCTGCTTGTTTATATATCTCTGAATCAGTTATCCCAGCCTATAATGTTATAATTAAAATTGTAAATAGAAAATAAAAAAAATCTATACTTTTCTTAAATACATTTACAATTATAAGAATACAATTATAAGAATACAATTATAAGAATTAATAAAATCAAATAGTGCAATTAAATATACTTACGAAACGCATAGCAAGAACGAATGGAAGTACAAATGAATAATAAGATGTTTTATATTTTACTATAGTATTGTATTGGTCCATAGAAAAAAGATCAAGATTCGATTTTTTTCCCCAATCTGTTGATATCAATATATCTAGACATTCACCTTGCACTGTTTTTTTATGATACTACAAATAAAATAAATATTTGATAAATCGTGTTTTAATAATTACATTATTTTAAAATGTAAATTTATATAGAAAAAAATGTATACATATATTGCATGCATAAAATTCAAAATTGTTATACACAATTAAGTAAATTGCATTATTCGTTTTGTATTGTATTACTATATTATTATCCTTTTATTTATTATTAAAATTTTTGATTAAAAAAGATTTTTAGAATTAATAAGATATCTATAATATTTTTAAAAAAATTAAATTAAATAAAATTAATAACAATTTTTAACGTTTTTAATTTAGCAAAAAATATATTACTTAATATATATTACTAATACATACTTAATTAATTAATATTATACTTTATGAAAAATATACAATTTTATTAATTTCTATAAAAGTGTACAAAAAATAATATTTATAAATATGAAGATCATTTGAAAAGCTTACTTATATATTGAAAATAAAAAAAAATATTTAAGAAAATCAATATTGAAATGAAAATATAATTCATTAACTTCAGAATTATTATTTTTTCAATATAATTCGTATGAGAATAAATTTTCCCAATATATGATATATTTCTTCACTTCGTTATTGAAATATTTCTATCATCGATTTTGAATCTAAAATTTCCAAATTCCAATTGAATCCAAAATTCATCTATTTTACTTCATTGAAATGAACATTATGAACATAACGAAATGAACATTTTTATAGAACATCTTTACAAAAAATCCTTTTAGAAATGTCAAAGAAATAAAATGCGAGAATTAATATTACATTCATTATAAAATGCTAACATTTTACATTTAAACAAAAAAAAATAGTTATATTTTGATGACATATTAATGTCATCATAATGTTTTTTTTATTATTATTATTTAAAATTATATGCAAGAATGCACTTTTTAGACGATTTTCGTATACGATAAAATTATCTAATTTTTTTTTAAATACACAAAAGTTTATATAAAAAATTATTATTATTACTTTTTTAAAAATTAAAACTGTAAAAAATAATAATTTTGTTTTTATTATGAAAAATTAATTTGTTAATACAATAATTATTTATTTGAATATTATTTATAAATATTATTATAAATATAAAAATCTATTACTCACTTTCGAAAATAAATTTAAAATATCTATATAACAATCTTTCGATTTAAAATATTTCTTAAAAAGATCGTATATACATGTTTGCATAATTAAAACATCATTAACTGCAGATAATCCAATTTTTACATGCCAAGTTGGTTGATTTCGTCGCATGTCTGTATGATCTATAATATCATCCATCACTATGTAAACTGCTTGCAACTGTAATAATCATATATGCAAATAATTTTTTAAATTTATAAGTTACAAAAGAAATAATTTGAATTTAAATTAATAAAATAATAAAAAGTTATATAAGATATAAATTTCTTTTCATTTCAAATAAATATATATGAATATTAATAAATTAAAAAATTATAAATTCTAAAGTAATATAAAGTAAAAGAGAGAAATAGAATAAAATTAAACTAACTATTTCCATACACCAAGCTAGAATACGAGCTGAATGAATATTTTCTTCTGTTAGTTGATCTTGAGATGCCAACAATTTATATGCAACAATAAGTGATATTGATCTTCGTCTTCCTCCTTTCGGAACATTATATTCCAATACCTAAAAATTAAATAAAAAAAAATATTGTTTTATTATTTTATATATTATTTTGTTAATTTTTAATTTTCAAAATTTTTTTGTTATCTATTATTGTTATCTATTATTAGATTGAAAGTAATATGACTTTGGAATATAATTATGTAGAAATTATTACGCTATTAATAAAAATTCTTACACAAAATTACTTACTTATTTATTTGACATTATTGAATTACAACAGTTTTGCTTTCATGTCAAATAATATCCAGATTGTTAATAAAAAATAGCAAACATCTCTGATCCGACTTAGTTTTAACATAATTTTATGTTAAAAAATTAAAGTGTTTATTATAATCAAATTATAATATTAAATGAAATTAAACAAAAATAATCAAGATTAATTTCAAGTGAACTACACTGTATATACAGGATATCCAATGAATAATAGTATAACTATTATAAGAGTGATTTTAAATGAAAATATAAGCCAAAAATATTACTTATAAAAGTTTATTATTTAAAAAGTTTTCAAATTTGATTTTCTCAAGAACGAAGCTATAGATAAAAAAATTTTATTCTATTATTTTTCTTATTTTTTCATGAAAAATCATTCTGTGCGTCATTTATGTATTATTCAATTAAATCTTATGTAATTATAGTTATAAAAGAAATAAAAATCCTATACCAAAAGACTAAAAAAAAATATATATAAAAAGACTATATCAAAATTGGTTTTTATTCTTTTATATTATATTCATAGTTGAATTTTAGAATGATTGACAATAAAGCATATCTTATTCTGAATAATGTATCCACGCCTATAAGATTATTTATGTAATATATTTATTATATTTTTTGATATTTATTTTAGAAATGTAAATTTTTTTAGACGATACATTATATATTCGATCATGTATATTAATTACGTATAAACTATTTTCAATTTCTTTAATGTCTATCAATAATGACAAGTTCTTCTTTAACTTCTTTAAAGTAAGAAATGAATTTTTTTTGCTTGCTTCACGATCTCTTAAGAATTGCAATTTTATATAATAAGATTTTTTTTATACGTTTGTATTTATTCATTAGTATTTTGTGATATATTAAAACATAATATAAACAAAAAAAATGAAATTGAAAAATTAAAAACAAAAAGCATTATAAAAAAAAATGTAATATTATTTTTTATATTAACTTTTAATGAAGTAATAATTTATGTTCAAGACTTAAATTTCAAATTAATAAAATTTCATTTTCATATTTTATATATATGAAATTATGATTTACACAATGAAAAATTATATTATGATATGAAAATTAAAAAAAAAAAAAAAAAAA
>NW_006263911.1:333230-336042 GCF_000469605.1 Apis dorsata
TTGATTATTATTTTCCGTCAGTTCACGAACAATATCCGGCCAAAGAGTCATTAATTTGTAACTTTCATCTTTGACTAATGAATCGGTATGTTGTTGTATATCATTTGATCTAAGGCAAAAAAATATTAATAACATTTTGTTCATTTTTAGATTTCACTTTTTTAATTAATAATGATTAATTGTTTAATTTTGTTGTTAATCTCGCGAAATAATATAATTTACTTTTAAACGAAAAACTTATTACTACGAGAAATAAAATTCTAAAAGCTTCGATAGATTCAAATCATATCTGATGATTTTAAAATGACACAAAAAGACATCATTTTGTTCTAATAAATTTTGAATATATTTTAATTTTTATCTCTAATTAAAAATATTTTTTGTTTATTTCAATAATATTTTACATTATATATATTAACGTTGCTAATTTTCTTGTATATTTTTTATCTTTTAAATAATTCTAGAAAAAACAAAAGACAAATATATCTCTCATATATTTAAATTGAGATCACATGACTTTCAAATAACATTTATATCAAAAGAAAATTTTTATATGGCAATTTTTATTTTGAAAATTTTTTTTTAAATAAAATTTTTTAAATTTTATATATATTTACAAAATAATCGATAGACGAACAAAATTCTGTTACTCTTTATGTCTCTTATTCTTATAAAATAATTTTCTATGAATAATATATTCGTATTCAATATTTCAAATATCATTTGTATTTGAAATATTTTTTAATTTATTCAAAAACGAAATCTCAAACAAATAAAATTCATTTACTTTTTTATATATATATAGAATAATCTTTTGCTCACTGATATCATTAGTTACATAATATTTTCGTGAATATACATATTAATATTTTGTATAAGTATAAAAAATAACGAAAATTTCATCTAAAAAAAATTTAAAAAGAATAAAATGAAATTTTAGATTAATAAATTAATTTAACCCTTTGTTCTCCAACGGTAACTCTCGGTCACCACTTGAGTTAATGTCGTAACTCCAGCGGTAACTCTTCGGCACCAGTGGGATTGTTGCGGCAACTTGAATGGCGACAATATTTATTTATGTTTGATTTTTTTAGAATATCGCTTCATAAATAGCTTCCTAAACTTTTTACGTATAATCTTATGAGGTGTAATCTTATTTTATGAGTAATTATCTTATGGTAATCTTATGAGGCCACCGAACGCACTAAACATGCGAGTCTGAATCTGGAGTTGCTAGTTCGACCGAGCGAAACAGGCCTGGAGTTAAAAGATTATATTTAGATTAATAATCTGGAAATTTTAGATAAAAATACAAAAAGATAAAAAATAATGGAATTATAGTGTACATAGTGTACATAGAAAACGTAAATATAAACAAGAAGAATCGGAAAAAAAAATTAACTTTCAATGAATTTATAAAATTTTAAAGGTGGCAGAACAAAATAATATTTATTAATAAAAATTAAATTCAATTTTTTTTTTAATCAATTTTTTTTAATCAACGAAAAAAACTGAAATATGTGTATAACAAACAAAGTAAAATTTTAAATTAAAATGTGATAATGAAAGCTGAATATTGTAAAGATTATGGATGAAATTTATTAATAACATTCCTATAAAATATAAATATATAAATATTTTAAAATAAAATTTAATCAAAAGTATTAATAATACAAAAAATAAAATAGTTTTATTAAAAAAAAAATGATCCAAAAAAAATACAAATCATCATGAAAAAAAAGATTTATTATAATTCTATATAAAGCTATCTCCCTTCTCTCAATTAGATTTAAATTTGATTACAATTTTATATTTTATATTTTACATTTTGCGTTAGTTAATTCACAATATCTATTATGTTCATAAAGATAAAAAGAATTAAAATAATTTATCAGAAAAATAAGGCTGCATTACATAAAATGATTTAAAAAAAAATTAAATATTTATAAAATAATATAAAATAATAAAATAATATAAATTAATATAAAAATTAAATATTTAAAAGAAAAATATTATTAAATATAGAAATATTCAATCAAANACATATAATTGGCAAATTTTAAATATGAAAAATAATATTTAAAATAAACTTATTTTTATCAGATAATATATATAACAGATATGTATAATAAACAAAATATCTATATAATTTTTTGATATCTTAAAGTAACTATTTTTTATTGATTTAAAATTATAATATAAATAACTTGTTAAATAGTTATTTTTTCTATTTTTTAATCTTTTAAAACTAAATATCATTACTAAATTTATCTATTATATTTTTTTTTTTATTACTTAGCAATTTTAAACATCTCAGTAAATCATTATAAAAATGTTAATAAAAATTTAAGTTAAATCAAAAATAATTATAATATAAACAGATTTGTTTATAATGACTTATAGAAAAAAAATGAATATAATGATTTATAATTAAGAAAAAATATAATGGATAAAAAATATTATTGCCTTTTTGCTTGTTATCAAATATAAAAGTTAATGCAGTGCATTGAGCATAAGTTTCAGCTTTTAATTAATTTTTAATTTAATAAAAAATTTTGTAATTATTTTTAACTTTTTTATATATAAATAAGATTATTTTTGTTTAATTTCATTAATTATTATAATTTGATTCAATAAATACTTTAAATTTTAAAATTAATTTTTAAATTAATAATAATTTTATTTTTTAAAATTAAAATTGAATTAAAATCGATCTAAAATCACATATAACATTTTTTTCACTTATCAGTTTTTATTAACAATTTGAATATTATTTGAAGTAAAATGAAATTTTTATAATTCAATAATATCA
>NW_006263911.1:336256-338242 GCF_000469605.1 Apis dorsata
ATCAGATAATATTTTTATATAAAAATTTTTTAATAATTTTTACATATATATATATATTTACAATAATTGTGTTCCAAAATCAAAGTGTTACTATCTATCAATCCCAATCTATTCTATTATCTATTTTATATCTAAGATAATTTTTTTTAATATTCGAATATTTATATATTTTTTTTATAAAATTCATTAATAAAAAGAACTCTTAAAAAATTTATTGACATTTAACACTTTTACTGTTATATTAAAATATTCAATGCTATGCTTTGCATATATACTGCATAAATTACTACATTGATAATTTACATTATAATTTTTATAATGTAAAATATAGAAAATATGTAAACACAGATACATAAGAAAATATAAAAACTATAGGATATGATTCATCTAAAAATATTTTAAGTAAATTGCATATTTTTAGAAAGTTTAATTTATTTGAATTTTTCATCATAAATCCGTTAAAAATAAAAACTTTATATAATAATACAAAATAATACATACTTTGAATTCATTTTTTTTCACAAGTAAAAGATTTCTTGAGATTAAAATAATGTAGAATATTGTAGAATATCGTGACTGGTTTACACTATTTTTTTTTTTCAAAAGTAGATCTCTCGAGACTAATCCAAAAGTAATATAGAATACTGTAGAATACTATGAATAGTTTATATTCCACTGAATGTATAAATATATACTTATATACATAAGTAAATACAGTTCATGAAAGAAAATACTGATTGGTTGATGACCTAATATATTTATAAAAACAGACAAGCTTATTGGTCGAGATGTTATCCACAGATAAAATCTTATATATTGAGCAAAAGCGGGGGAATACTTCCTTTTCTTTTGTCCATTCCGAGATTTTTTCCAGTCAATATTTAAATTTTAGTACATTTATAAGATATTTTTGAAGAAATATAAAAATAAACATTTATAAAATATTATTTTGTCATTATAAAATGTATTTGTATAACTCATAAATATGAAAAAATCTATGTCAGCAACCAGTTAAAAATTGTAAAATAATGTAGAACATCAATAATCAAAGATTTTAAAATAACATAGAATTATATTATTGATGGAACCAGCGAAAAATTTCAAGATTTTCAATAACTTGTTAACGAAGCCATAACAAAAATTTTAGCAAATGTTGCTAAAATTTTAGAAAATGTTGCTTGAAATTACTTTAGAAATTTTCAATTAAGTATATTTCCATATTTTTGGACACTCTGTCACATATTATAAAGCGTAGACTTCCTACATTTTTGTACATCCACGTACATCCTTATAAAAATCTAATTTAAAATCATTTTTGGATAAATTAAAGAAGAACTTGAATTGAGTTAGATTTTTACGAGATGGAAATAATATTCGTTTATATTTTCATTTATAAAATACATAATTGTGATTATATTTTTTTAAATTAAATATTATTATTAAAAAAAACATTCAATCATTCAAAAAAATTTTGTTTTTTACCTACTCTCTATAAAACATAAAATATCTATTTATTATATGTTTAAGAAAAAATTGTTCACGATGATGAACTGACAACATATTTCAAGATCATTAAAATCTTGTAAAGTGATTCAATTATTTTGCATTTATTATAAAATTAAATTATTCATAATTTGGTAAATAAATTTCAATTCATATTTTTATGTTTCTTTCAATGTAGAAAATTGATCTCTGTATGTTCCACGCATTCTGATTAAACAAATACATTTTATTGAAAATCTTTATCTTCTTCATGCAATCTTAAATTGCTTAAAACTTAATAAATAATTATTTTATATTTATATTTTTAACTCAATTTATTTTATATTTTTATATTTTTTTATATTTTTATATTTTTATGTTTCTTTTAATATAGAAAACTTATAACTTTTATAATATACTTATAACTTTATATAACTTTTGTAATTTTTTAGAATCGACTCTTTCAAATTAATTAACGAATATATTAATTCTTAATATATAATT
>NW_006263911.1:338835-341847 GCF_000469605.1 Apis dorsata
ATAATATTTTAATTTAAAAATTGTCGTAAATTGAATAAATAACAAATAATGTAATATATGTATAAATATAAACATAAATTGAATGAAAACAAAAAAATTTTTAAAAATAGATAAATATTATTTTATTTAATACTATTTCATTTAAAAATTTTGTAATTTGATCGAAAAAAATTTATAAGGAATAATGTAATAGTTATATTAAAATAATAAATAATAATAAAGTTAATATATTTATCTATATTAACATTATCTATATAACAGATATAATATTTATACAGATAAATAAAATTAATTTATAATTTAAAAAATAGACATATATAACATTTAAATATTACGATATCAGCTACAAGATATTATATGGTCAAATAAAACTTAAAACTAGCATTAATATTTAAAATGTCAATATATATCTTTTTGCGAAAAGATTATGCCAAAATAAAATTATTTAAATAAAAATGAAATTAAAAAAAAAATATCTCGTATAATTTGTGTATATAATTTATATTAATTTTTCTAAAAAATTATAGAAATTTCTATAAATATATAAAAATTCTAAAGATATGATAAAAATATCATAAAAAAATAAAAAATGTTTTTGTTTAATTATAAATGAAAAAATAAAATGATTAATTTACCGATTTTCTATAGATCATTGCAATTTTCTATGCAAGATCTTTTGAAAATTATTATATCATATGTATAAAAAATAAAACTTTATAAAAATATATATTTTAAAGAAATATCAATAATTTCAAAATATGAAAAATTAAAAAACAGGATAATTTCACAGAAAAAAATCATGAATCTTAATTTGTTGTTTGAACCAAATAACGGTTTTGATGTCATTTTTCATATCGTTAAATATAATTAAGATATTAAGAAATATAAAATAAACAAAATATAATAGCCAAAATATGTACGTATAAATTATCAATAAAAATTTTGAAATTTTGAAAAATAATTAATTAATAATTTATAAAAAATTAATCTTTTTGAATATTATATTTTAATACTTTTTCAAAATAAAAAAATATACAAAAAAATGATACAAAAAAAATGAGAAATAATATGTATAAAAAAGATATATAATTCTATTAAAAAAAAAAAACTGCATCTTTTGGATGCACTTATAAAAAACGTGAAGTCATAAATGAATAGATTTGCCCGTAACATCCAATTTTTTTTTGTAAAGATTTTTTCAGACCTTTAAGCTATAATAGAGATATGAATTTTACATGAGTTATTTTTTTTATTTATTCCTTTTGATCTTTAACATAGTATATTATAGAATTGTATTTTTACTCAGTTATTTGTTATGTAAAAACATAACTTTTATAAGATATTTCTATATTATTTCTATATTTTTATATTTTTTTATATTTCATTATATAATATAAAATATTTCTATTTATTTATTAGATACACATATTTACATTTATTACATAACTTTACTAAAACAAAAACATTAAAAAATTAATATAATAATATAATTATGAATAATTAACTTGCATTCTTATTAAGATCTTTCTATCTATTCCAAATTATTATAATGTATCTTAAAATTAAAAAAATTATAGAATATAAATTTCTAAAATATTAATAATTAATTAGGTAAAAAAAATATAACGACAAAAATAAATAAATATATTACAATAGTTTTTCTTTAGAGAGTATCAAACGATAATATATCATATATTTGGCTACAAATAATAACATAATGTAATAAGAATAAAAAAATTTTATCAATATTACATGATAGTCATTTATTCATAATCAGTTTTAAGAATTTGTTATAAGATAATAATTTATATATCATATTTAAAACTAAAATTCGAAAAATACTTTTGGATATAATTTTTTTTTATATACACAAAATTTTATTTTTAAGTTTTAAGTTTAAATTTTCTTTTTATTTTTTCATTTTTAAATATCATTATTTAAACAATTTAAAAGAAAATTAATATGTAAAATTGTAAAATTAATTATTATAATTATATATTATTTTTGAATTTTAATAATCAGTAGGAAATTTCAAGAAAAAATATCATATTTATTAGTAGAATAATTAGATTTTGCAGTATGCAAACATATATTTTTAAAATTGTAATAGATATAAAAAAAAATGGAATAAAAATTTAATGGTTTTATATAGTTATATACATAGTTTTATAAAAAATAAATTAAAGTTTATTCATTGTTCATGATATAATTTGATATAATTTTTTATTGATATTAAAATATTTGTTATTGATAACAATCAATTGTTAAAAAAATATTATATATTATATATAATATATTTTCTTAGACATATATTGTTTGGATTTCTAAAAATAGCAAAATGTTATAATAATAATTGTAATTTTTAAATAAATACCAATAAAATGATTTAAATTTCACTTAATTTCACATAAATTATATATTTCACTTTGAAAATTTAAAATATAAAAATAAAAAAATAATTAATTTAGTGTGAAATGATCTACACAATATAAAATTTAATAATATACTAAGTATACTATAGTATATTAATATTATTATTAGTATTATAGTATACTATAATTTAATATATTAAGTATATGTAGAAATTTTCAATATAATATATAATAATTATCAATACTCACAAATATCTAATATATTATCTAATATAATATTAATGCAATATATTTTTTTATATAACATATTTTTTATAATACATTTTTTGTACAAAAAATTTAAATNATATATAAACTAAAAATATTTATATAAATTAATGAAATATTTGAAATGTATTTTATATATTTCAACAGAGACTAAGAATATTTTTTATTTTGTAAAAAATTCATTTTGTGACTAATTTTTCAAATATTATGTAATATTATTTTATATATCAAATATTTATAGAATAAAAACGACTTCAAAAAATCTATCTTTTTAGAAAAAAAAAGAAGAAAGAAAGAAAAAAATAAAAATAATATTTTAATTATTAGATTTTTTCTATATAAGAAATTATATTAAATCTTTGTAATATAAAAT